>NC_088237.1:24759054-25059054 GCF_036934945.1 Oncorhynchus masou masou | reverse complement strand
TGTCTCTCCTCTGGCTCAGATGATGCTCTATCAGGTTAGCATCCAGCACCAGCCTAGTTAATGGCCAACTGTGGCGAACTCTGTGGCTGAATGCGATTCACAGGAATCACTTTCCCAGAATCAAAATCACTTTAGCCGTACAGAGCCATCAAGCAGGGCATCAATCATGTCCTATGTAGTTGAGGCGTTGTTGTTTCTGTCTTCAGAGCACCATATTCCCAGTAATATAATCCCTATCTGAGCTGTTAGTCTGGGAAATGGCTCTGCAGGCCTTTTCTCTCTATATATTCTGGATGACGAAAGCAGTGTGTGTGTGTGTGTGTGTGCGCATCTCTGCACATCTGTGTCGTACCACCGCCACAAAGTGGCCCATCCAGCCGATCCTCCCCCCATGGGAGATTACCCATGGTGCAGTGCGGTGCATTTATGTGCGTCGTGCCTGTGACCTCATAGTGGGCGCCCAGGGCTGAGTATGGCAGACGTGATGTGTCCTGGCATGTTGCTGAAAGTGTGATTCTCTCTGAGCTGGCTGGGAGCCCCCACAACAACTGGGAAGCTGCTGCTATGGAGGGCTCTCTCCCTCTCTCCCTCTTCATCTGTTTTTAATCTCTCTGGCTCTCCTCTCTCTTGTCTGTCGCTTTCTCTTCCTCTCTCTATTGTGTTCTCTACTTGCATTTCTTTCCTCTCTCTTGTCTGTCTCATTTTGCTCAATCTCCTCAATAATATTCTATTATAATATCAAACTTCATATCTTCAACATGTCCATCCATCCTAATCAAATCGTCCGGCCGAAATTACTGCCCGGTCATTTGAATGTAACCATAGAACACATCGTATTTGGTCATAATTTCCACATTTACTGTGCTATCGAACTATATGGCTTAAATAAATCTCCCATTTTTCCTGTCATTAATATTATGTCTTCTTTCCTCTGTGTGGGCAGTCCAAACATTCACCTATTAAACCAGGGGTCATTAAGGCTTAAACATGTCCTCTACTCTCCAATGGTGTCCCATATTAATTCCACAGGCCCAGCATGTCTGTTTGTGTGTGTGTCTGCCTCAAGGGGCATCACGTCCACCTACCTCACTCCAAACTCACGTTTCTACTACACACTCATTCTGTGACCTAAATTGTGTGCGTGCGTGCGTGTGCATGTGTGTGTGGAGAGAGAGAAACATAGAGAGGTCATTCCCTCAAGGTCTTCCCTCTCCTCTCTCTTACTGTACTCTCCCTCTCTCTCTCTCCCTCTGTCCAAGCCTCCCTCTGTCCCAGCCTTCCTCTTGAGTTTTCCATGGTACTCTGTGTCCCAGCCTTCCTCTGAGTTTTCCATGTTACTCTGTGTCCCAGCCTTCCTCTTGAGTTTTCCATGGTACTCTGTGTCCCAGCCTTCCTCTGAGTTTTCCATGGTACTCTGTGTCCCAGCCTTCCTCTGTCCCAGCCTTCCTCTGTCCCAGCCTTCCTCTGTCCCAGCCTTCCTCTTGAGTTTTCCATGGTACTATGTGTCCCCGCCTTCCTCTGTCCCAGCCTTCCTCTTGAGTTTTCCATGGTACTCTGTGTCCCAGCCTTCCTCTGTCCCAGCCTTCCTCTTGAGTTTTCCATGGTACTCTGTGTCCCAGCCTTCCTCTGTCCCAGCCTTCCTCTTGAGTTTTCCATGGTACTCTGTGTCCCAGCCTTCCTCTGAGTTTTCCATGGTACTCTGTGTCCCAGCCTTCCTCTGTCCCAGCCTTCCTCTTGAGTTTTCCATGGTACTCTGTGTCCCAGCCTTCCTCTGTCCCAGCCTTCCTCTTGAGTTTTCCATGGTACTCTGTGTCCCAGCCTTCCTCTGAGTTTTCCATGGTACTCTGTGTCCCAGCCTTCCTCTGAGTTTTCCATGGTACTCTGTGTCCCAGCCTTCCTCTGTCCCAGCCTTCCTCTGTCCCAGCCTTCCTCTTGAGTGTTCCATGGTACTCTGTGTCTCAGCCTTCCTCTGAGTTTTCCATGGTACTCTGTGTCCCAGCCTTCCTCTGAGTTTTCCATGGTACTCTGTGTCCCAGCCTTCCTCTGAGTTTTCCATGGTACTCTCTGTCTCAGCCTTCACCTGTCTCAGCCTTCATCTGTCCCAGCCTTCCTCTGTCTCAGCCTTCATCTGTCCCAGCCTTCCTCTGTCCCATCCTTCCTCTTGAGTTTTCCATGGTACTCTGTGTCCCAGCCTTCCTCTGTCCCAGCCTTCCTCTTGAGTTTTTCCATGGTACTCTCTGTCCCAGCCTTCCTCTGTCCCAGCCTTCCTCTTGAGTTTTCCATGGTAATCTGTGTCCCAGCCTTCCTCTGTTCCAGCCTTTCTCTGTCCCAGCCTTCCTCTTGAGTTTTCCATGGTACTCTGTGTCCCAGCCTTCCTCTGTCTCAGCCTTCATCTGTCCCAGCCTTCCTCTTGAGTTTTCCATGGTACTCTGTGTCTCAGCCTTCCTCTGACTCAGCCTTCCTCTGACTCAGCCTTCCTCTGAGTTTTCCATGGTACTCTGTGTCCCAGCCTTCCTCTGACTCAGCCTTCCTCTGAGTTTTCCATGGTACTCTGTGTCCCAGCCTTCCTCTGTCTCAGCCTTCATCTGTCCCAGCCTTCCTCTTGAGTTTTCCATGGTACTCTGTGTCTCAGCCTTCCCCTGTCCCAGCCTTCCTCTGTCCCAGCCTTCCTCTGTCCCAGCCTTCCTCTGAGTTTTCCATGGTACTCTGTGTCCCAGCCTTCCTCTGTCCCAGCCTTCCTCTGAGTTGTCCATGGTACTCTGTGTCCCAGCCTTCCTCTGTCCCAGCCTTCCTCTTGAGTTTTCCATGGTAATCTGTGTCTCAGCCTTCCTCTGTCCCAGCCTTCCTCTTGAGTTTTCCATGGTACTCTGTGTCCCAGCCTTCCTCTGTCTCAGCCTTCCTCTGAGTTTTCCATGGTACTCTGTGTCCCAGCCTTCCATGGTATTCTGTGTCCCAGCCTTCCTCTGTCTCAGCCTTCCTCTGAGTTTTCCAAGGTACTCTGTGTCCCAGCCTTCCTCTGAGTTTTCCATGGTACTCTGTGTCCCAGCCTTCCTCTGAGTTTTCCATGGTACTCTGTGTCCCAGCCTTCATCTGTCCCAGCCTTCCTCTGTCCCAGCCTTCCTCTGTCCCAGCCTTCCTCTTGAGTTTTCCATGGTACTATGTGTCCCCGCCTTCCTCTGTCCCAGCCTTCCTCTTGAGTTTTCCATGGTACTCTGTGTCCCAGCCTTCCTCTGTCCCAGCCTTCCTCTTGAGTTTTCCATGGTACTCTGTGTCCCAGCCTTCCTCTGTCCCAGCCTTCCTCTTGAGTTTTCCATGGTACTCTGTGTCCCAGCCTTCCTCTGAGTTTTCCATGGTACTCTGTGTCCCAGCCTTCCTCTGAGTTTTCCATGGTACTCTGTGTCCCAGCCTTCCTCTGTCCCAGCCTTCCTCTTGAGTTTTCCATGGTACTCTGTGTCCCAGCCTTCCTCTGTCCCAGCCTTCCTCTTGAGTTTTCCATGGTACTCTGTGTCCCAGCCTTCCTCTGAGTTTTCCATGGTACTCTGTGTCCCAGCCTTCCTCTGTCCCAGCCTTCCTCTGTCCCAGCCTTCCTCTTGAGTGTTCCATGGTACTCTGTGTCTCAGCCTTCCTCTGAGTTTTCCATGGTACTCTGTGTCCCAGCCTTCCTCTGAGTTTTCCATGGTACTCTGTGTCCCAGCCTTCCTCTGAGTTTTCCATGGTACTCTGTGTCCCAGCCTTCCTCTGTCCCAGCCTTCCTCTTGAGTGTTCCATGGTACTCTGTGTCCCAGCCTTCCTCTGAGTTTTCCATGGTACTCTCTGTCTCAGCCTTCACCTGTCTCAGCCTTCATCTGTCCCAGCCTTCCTCTGTCTCAGCCTTCATCTGTCCCAGCCTTCCTCTGTCCCATCCTTCCTCTTGAGTTTTCCATGGTACTCTGTGTCCCAGCCTTCCTCTGTCCCAGCCTTCCTCTTGAGTTTTTCCATGGTACTCTCTGTCCCAGCCTTCCTCTGTCCCAGCCTTCCTCTTGAGTTTTCCATGGTAATCTGTGTCCCAGCCTTCCTCTGTTCCAGCCTTTCTCTGTCCCAGCCTTCCTCTTGAGTTTTCCATGGTACTCTGTGTCCCAGCCTTCCTCTGTCTCAGCCTTCATCTGTCCCAGCCTTCCTCTTGAGTTTTCCATGGTACTCTGTGTCTCAGCCTTCCTCTGACTCAGCCTTCCTCTGAGTTTTCCATGGTACTCTGTGTCCCAGCCTTCCATGGTACTCTGTGTCCCAGCCTTCCTCTGTCTCAGCCTTCATCTGTCCCAGCCTTCCTCTTGAGTTTTCCATGGTACTCTGTGTCTCAGCCTTCCCCTGTCCCAGCCTTCCTCTGTCCCAGCCTTCCTCTGTCTCAGCCTTCCTCCTGAGTTGTCCATGGTACTCTGTGTCCCAGCCTTCCTCTGAGTTTTCCATGGTACTCTGTGTCCCAGCCTTCCTCTGTCCCAGCCTTCCTCTGAGTTGTCCATGGTACTCTGTGTCCCAGCCTTCCTCTGACTCAGCCTTCATCTGTCCCAGCCTTCCTCTTGAGTTTTCCATGGTACTCTGTGTCTCAGCCTTCCTCTGACTCAGCCTTCCTCTGACTCAGCCTTCCTCTGAGTTTTCCATGGTACTCTGTGTCCCAGCCTTCCATGGTACTCTGTGTCCCAGCCTTCCTCTGTCTCAGCCTTCATCTGTCCCAGCCTTCCTCTTGAGTTTTCCATGGTACTCTGTGTCTCAGCCTTCCCCTGTCCCAGCCTTCCTCTGTCCCAGCCTTCCTCTGTCTCAGCCTTCCTCCTGAGTTGTCCATGGTACTCTGTGTCCCAGCCTTCCTCTGAGTTTTCCATGGTACTCTGTGTCCCAGCCTTCCTCTGTCCCAGCCTTCCTCTGAGTTGTCCATGGTACTCTGTGTCCCAGCCTTCCTCTGAGTTGTCCATGGTACTCTGTGTCCCAGCCTTCCTCTGTCCCAGCCTTCCTCTTGAGTTTTCCATGGTAATCTGTGTCTCAGCCTTCCTCTGTCCCAGCCTTCCTCTTGAGTTTTCCATGGTACTCTGTGTCCCAGCCTTCCTCTGTCTCAGCCTTCCTCTGAGTTTTCCATGGTACTCTGTGTCCCAGCCTTCCATGGTATTCTGTGTCCCAGCCTTCCTCTGTCTCAGCCTTCCTCTGAGTTTTCCAAGGTACTCTGTGTCCCAGCCTTCCTCTGAGTTTTCCATGGTACTCTGTGTCTCAGCCTTCCTCTGAGTTTTCCATGGTACTCTGTGTCCCAGCCTTCCTCTGAGTTTTCCAAGGTACTCTGTGTCCCAGCCTTCCTCTGAGTTTTCCATGGTACTCTGTGTCCCAGCCTTCCTCTGAGTTTTCCAAGGTACTCTGTGTCCCAGCCTTCCTCTGAGTTTTCCATGGTACTCTGTGTCCCAGCCTTCCTCTGAGTTTTCCATGGTACTCTGTGTCCCTCTGTGCCTGGAAGATGCACCTTTTAACCAACATTCCAATTGAAACTAAATGAAAAGGAATGGATCGAGGTGGGGTTCCACAATCTTTTGGTCTACAGTTATTTGTGGCTGCGTCATCTTGGTTTTTGGAGCAAAATGACAAAAGTAGACTGACTGCCTGAGTGTCTTGACACTTCTGTTATCAGATAGGAGGTTTGTGGAAGTTTGTGTTGACACTGCTGCTATTGTCGTCAGATAGGAAGTTTGCGGTTATCTCTAGCTATTATATCAGGGCTCTGCAGAGAGAGGATTGTGAGTTAGTCCTCGAAGTCGGTGCACATTTAGTTTTTTGCCCAAGCACTACACAGCTGATTCAGATAACCTTCTTATCATCATGTTGGGATCATTTGAAACAGCTGTGTAGTGCTCGGGCAAAAACCACATGCTCCCAGGGGGGCCCCAGGACCCAGTTAAACTGGCTCTCCCTTTCTCCATCTCTTTCTCAGTAACCCTCCATATTTCTCTCTCTCTGTTGATATCCCTCCATATCTCTCTCTCTGTTGGTATCCCTCCATATCTCTCTCTCTGTTGCTATCCCTCCATATCTCTCTCTCTTTGTTGATATTCCTCCATATCTCTCTTTCTTTGTTGATATCCCTCCATATCTCTCTTTCTCTCTCTTTGTTGATATCCCTCCATATATCTCTCTCTCTTTGTTGATATCCCTCAATATCTCTCTTTCTCTCTCTTTGTTTATATCCCTCGATCTCTCTTTCTCTCTTTGTTGATATTCCTCCATATCTCTCTCTCTGTCTCTCTTTGTTGATATCCCTCCATATCTCCCTCTCTGTCTCTCTCTTTGTTGATATCCCTCCATATCTCTCTCTCTTTGTTGATATCCCTCCATATCTCTCTCTTTCTCTCTTTGTTGATATCCCTCCATATCTCTCTCTCTCTCTCTTTGTTGATATCTCTCCTCTCTCTCTCTCTCTCTTTGTTGATATCCCTCTCTCTCTCTCTTTGTTGATATCCCTCTCTCTCTCTGTCTCTCTCTCTTTGTTGATATCTCTGTCTCTCTCTTTGTTGATATCCCTCCATATCTCTCTTTGTTGATATCCCTCCATATCTCTCTTTGTTGATATCCCTCCATCTCTCTCTCTCTTTGTTGATATCCCTCCATATTTCTCTATTTCTCTCTCATTGTTGATATCCCTCCATATCTCTCTCTTTGTTGATATCCCTCCATATCTCTCTCTTTGTTGATATCTCTCCATATCTCTCTCTTTGTTGATATCCCTCCATTTATCTGTCTCTCTCTTTGTTGATATCCCTCCATCTCTCTCTCTCTTTGTTGATATCCCTCCATATTTCTCTATTTCTCTCTCATTGTTGATATCCCTCCATATCTCTCTCTTTGTTGATATCCCTCCATATCTCTCTCTTTGTTGATATCTCTCCATATCTCTCTCTTTGTTGATATCCCTCCATTTATCTGTCTCTCTCTTTGTTGATATCCCTCCATATACAGTGCCTTGCGAAAGTATTCGGCCCCCTTGAACTTTGCGATCTTTTGCCACATTTCAGGCTTCAAACATAAAGATATAAAACTGTATTTTTTTGTGAAGAATCAACAACAAGTGGGACACAATCATGAAGTGGAACGACATTTATTGGATATTTCAAACTTTTTTAACAAATCAAAAACTGAAAAATTGGGCGTGCAAAATTATTCAGCCCCTTTACTTTCAGTGAGGATCTCTGAATGATCCAATGTTGACCTAAATGACTAATGATGATAAATACAATCCACCTGTGTGTAATCAAGTCTCCGTATAAATGCACCTGCACTGTGATAGTCTGAGGTCCGTTAAAAGGGCAGAGAGCATCATGAAGAACAAGGAACACACCAGGCAGGTCCGAGATACTGTTGTGAAGAAGTTTAAAGCCGGATTTGGATACAAAAAGATTTCCCAAGCTTTAAACATCCCAAGGAGCACTGTGCAAGCGATAATATTGAAATGGAAGGAGTATCAGACCACTGCAAATCTACCAAGACCTGGCCGTCCCTCTAAACTTTCAGCTCATACAAGGAGAAGACTGATCAGAGATGCAGCCAAGAGGCCCATGATCACTCTGGATGAACTGCAGAGATCTACAGCTGAGGTGGGAGACTCTGTCCATAGGACAACAATCAGTCGTATATTGCACAAATCTGGCCTTTATGGAATTGTGGCAAGAAGAAAGCCATTTCTTAAAGATATCCATAAAAAGTGTTGTCAAAGTTTGCCACAAGCCACCTGGGAGACACACCGAAGAAGGTGCTCTGGTCAGATGAAACCAAAATTGAACTTTTTGGCAACAATGCAAAACGTTATGTTTGGCGTAAAAGCAACACAGCTCATCACCCTGAACACACCATATCCACTGACAAGCATGGTGGTGGCAGCATCATGGTTTGGGCCGGCTTTTCTTCAGCAGGGACAGGGAAGATGGTTAAAATTGATGGGAAGGTGGATGGAGCCAAATACAGGACCATTATGGAAGAAAACCTGATGGAGTCTGCAAAAGACCTGAGACTGGGACGGAGATTTGTCTTCCAACAAGACAATGATGCAAAATCTACAATGGAATGGTTCAAAAATAAACATATCCAGGTGTTAGAGTGGCCAAGTCAAAGTCCAGACCTGAATCCAATCGAGAATCTGTGGAAAGAACTGAAAACTGCTGTTCACAAATGCTCTCCATCCAACCTCACTGAGCTCGAGCTGTTTTGCAAGGAGGAATGGGAAAAAATGTCAGTCTCTCGATGTGCAAAACTGATAGAGACATACCCCAAGCGACTTACAGCTGTAATCGCAGCAAAAGGTGGCGCTACAAAGTATTAACTTAAGGGGGCTGAATAATTTTGCACGCCCAATTTTTCAGTTTTTGATTTGTTAAAAAAGTTTGAAATATCCAATAAATGTCGTTCCACTTCATGATTGTGTCCCACTTGTTGTTGATTCTTCACAAAAAAATACAGTTTTATATCTTTATGTTTGAAGCCTGAAATGTGGCAAAAGGTCGCAAAGTTCAAGGGGGCTGAATACTTTCGCAAGGCACTGTATCTGTCTCTCTCTTTGTTGATATCCCTCCATATCTCTCTTTGTTGATATCCCTCCATCTCTCTCTCTTTGTTGATATCCCTCCATATCTCTCTCTCTTTTTTGATATCCCTCCATATTTCTCTTTCTCTCTCTTTGTTGATATCCCTCTTTCTCTCTCTCATTGTTGATATCCCTCCATATCTCTCTCTCTTTGTTGATATCCCTCTGTTACGAATCCCTTTTGGCCCGACAGTCTAGGGGGGGATGGTAATGAGACCCGTAACATAACTCATGCAATTTATAATAGTGACAAAGTAAAAGTGTGAACAAAATAACCACGACAACTGAAATCTACCGTCAAACTCAGGGTTTATTGGAAAACACACGGTAATGGGGGGGGAGCAGGAAAAGGGGCTGAGCTGGACCCAAGGAAAGAAACAATAAGTATTCAAAAACACCCCTAAGCTAGACTAGCCTACTTTAACAACAGCTAACTAACTAACCAAAAAATACAGTGGGTGGTCCGCCCAGTTCTAACTAGTGTATTTAACTTCTTGAAACTCCCCATCCCGGATCCGGGATCGTGACTAAAGCCTCAGGCTCATTAGCATAACGCAACGTTAACGATTTCTGAAAATCGCAAATAAAATTAAAATAATGCGTCTGCTCTCAAGCTTAGCCTTTTCTTAACAACACTGTCATCTCAGATTTTCAAAATATGCTTTTGAACCATAGAAATTGACTAATTTGTGTAAGAGTATGCAAAGCTAGCATAGCATTTTGTGTAGCAAGTAGCACGCAACATTTTCACAAAAACCAGATAACCAAATAAATAAAATCATTTACCTTTGAAGAGCTTCTGATGTTTTCAATGAGGAGACTCTCAGTCACATACCAAATGCGCAGTGTTTCCTGAAAGCGTCTGTGTGTAGGAGAAATCGTTCCGTTTTCTACATTGCGTCTGGCTACCGAAACGAACCGAAAATGCAGTCACCTACAACGTAAAACTTTTTCCGGATTAACTACATAATATCGACCGAAACATGGCAAACGTTGTTTGGAATCAGTCCTCAAGGTGTTTTTTCACATATCTCTTCATTGACATGCAGTTCGTGGATGCTTGCTTTACTCTCTGTATCGTATGGAAAAATACTGGCAGGTGACTTTTGCGCACCAATTTCGGCGCAGGACACCGGGCGGACACGTGGTAAATGTGGTCTCTTATGGTCAATCTTCCAATGATCTGCTTACAAATACGTCACAATGCTGCAGACACCTTGGGGAAACGACAGAAAGGGCAGACTTACTCCTCTCGCGTTCACAGCCATATAAGGAGACGATGGAAAACAGAGCCTCAAAAATCCTTGTCATTTCCTGGATGCCATCTCATCTTGGTTTTGCCTGAAGCTCACGTTATAGGGCACGCACAGAGAAGATCTTTGTATTTCTGGACACGTCAGAGTGTTTTCTTTCGAACGGTAGCAATTATATGCATAGTCGAGCATCTTTTTGTGACAAAATATCTTGTTTAAAACGGGAACGTTTTTCATCCAAAAATGAAATAGCATCAACAGGTTAACAAAGTTTACCTACGGGTAGTGTATGCCCATTGGCGACTTTTCTTGGTTCCCCCTTTTCCCACCAGCAAACAAACACCATAACCAAAAACAATACTCACAGGTGAGGACAAAATGATATGGAGGTGCTCAAACAAAAGAGAGGTCAATACATAAAGAGAGTGAAACACAGAGACCTACAGACATGGCATTTACAGAGAGATTGAGCTCCACAGCAAACAACTGACAGGGTTTTTAAACAAAGGGAAAGGAACAGTGATTGGGTAGGAAACAGGAGGAGGTGTGTCTTCTGATTGATGATTGGGGAGTGATGATTTTCACCTGTGAGGGGAGAAGGAGAGAAAAGAAACACACACACAGGATACTTGTATCCGTAACACCCTCCATATCGCTCTCTGTCTCTCTCTTTGTGGATATCCCTCCATATCGCTCTCTCTCTCTTTGTTGATATCCCTCCATATCGCTCTCTTTCTCTCTTTGTTGATATCACTCTCTTTCTCTCTGTTGATATCCCTCCATATCACTCTTTCTCTCTGTTGGTATCCCTCCATATCACTCTCTTTCTCTCTGTTGGTATCCCTCCATATCGCCCTTTCTCTCTGTTGATATCCCTCCATATCACTCTTTCTCTCTGTTGATATCCCTCCATATCACTCTCTCTCTTTGTTGGTATCCCTCTATCACTCCCTCTCTTTGTTGATATCACTCTCTCTCTCTTTGTTAATATCCCTCCATATCACTCTCTCTCTTTGTTGATATCCCTCCATATCACTCTCTCTTTGTTGATATCCCTCCATATCACTCTTTCTCTCTGTTGGTATCCCTCCATATCACTCTCTCTCTTTGTTGATATCCCTCCATATCACTCTCTCTCTTTGTTAATATCCCTCCATATCACTCTCTCTCTTTGTTGATATCCCTCCATATCACTCTCTCTCTCTCTTTGTTGATATCCCTCCATATCACTCTTTCTCTCTGTTGGTATCCCTCCATATCACTCTCTCTCTTTGTTGATATCCCTCCATATCACTCTCTCTCTTTGTTGATATCCCTCCATATCACTCTCTCTTTGTTGGTATCCCTCCATATTGCTCTCTTTCTCTCCTTGTTGATATCCATCCATCTCTTTCTCTCTCTTTGTTGATATCCCTCCAGAGAGAGTGTTATGGAGGGATATCAACAGAGAGAAAGAGAGTGATATGGAGTAGTTAAGCGAGGTCTTTCTTTTGTGGATGAAAGAAGTTCTAATTGAGGTGAAACAGTGTTTCTTTGTTGCGCTCTTTGATTCTGTTGAGGATGCATCACATCCAAGCTCTGCATGGTGCAATAAAGGCCTGTTAAAACCTGTCTCTGTCTCTCTCTACCTCTCTCTCTCTACTCTCTCCCCCTCTACTCTCTCTACCTACTCTCTCTCTCTACCTCTCTCTCTCTACCTCTCTCTCTACCTCTCTCTCTCTCTCTACCCCTCTCTCTCTCTACCTGGTAGTTTGGTGGATGGGACTACCAGCTCTCTGTAACCTAGAGGGCAACCAGTGGGTCTGTCTCCTCTATACCAGGTTTCTTGCAGGATGACAATGTCTGTATTACCGTTTTCTTTGGTGAAGTCTGGGTTTCTGCTCTTTAGGCCAAAGGCAGATGACCTCAGGCCTTGGATATTCCAGGATGATATAGTGAAGGCTTTTTGTTCCAGAGTGTCCAATGTTGTTGGTCGTGGTTTGGCCTCAGGCCAGTAAGTGTGAGCAGAGCTTGCTGAGCATCTGGTACATGCCATTGGCTTGGGCGAGTGTGAGAGTGGGGGCTGGGACTGTTTGCCCACTCACTACCTGGGCGTATGTGTGGCTTCCATGTTGAGGCCCTCTTTGCGTGGTGGGGTGCATGGGGTGGGCAGGAGTGGCATAGGTCTGATTTGAGGGGACCTAAATGGGGTGTGGGCATGGTTGATGTGAGGGGGTGTTGATTGGTTGGGTGTGGATGTGTCTGGGTGTGCTGTGGTCTGGATGTAATTCCTCTTGGCGTGGGTCCTCTATGTGTAGGTCCAGGGGGGGGTCCTGCAGGTCTGGGAGGGTGTCTCGCTGGTCTGGGTGGGGTGTCTATTGATCTGTTGCTCCTGTGTGAAGTGTTGTGGATACGTTTGAGAGCGATGTCCTTTAGAGTTTGGGCAAAGGTGGGCACTGCTGCCTTGTAGAGGTGGACCTGGTCAGAGGCTGTTCAAGTCCAGGGTGGAGTGGTGGGCCAGGAAAACATTTGGTTTTGAGGCACAGTCACGGGAAATACTTGCGTTTACCCGCTGTATTGTGGCAGGGTGGAAGTCTTTTCGTGGTAGCAGGGTGGAGATAACCAATTGTGCGTTGGGGAAAGTAGAAGAAGCCTTTTCAATCACTCCCTTCAGTGCTGTGGCCACCCTTTCCTGCTGTGCTCTCAGGTCGTTTGTGCCTGTGTGTATTATTATGTGGCTGGGTGAGCCTAGTTGGTCCTCAGCCAGAAGGTCGAGGGCGCGCTGGGTGTTTGGACACCAGAGTTTAGACACACTGTGTTTGGGAAGAATTTTTTTTTTCTTCTATATATTTCCCATTTGAGTCCATAAGTAGTACAATCTGTGTCTTGTGCTTGTCCTCAGTGGGTGTGGGGGGGGTTGTCAGAAGGGCTATCAGGGTGGCTGACAGGGGGGGTGCTCAGAGGGGGTGAGAGCCGCTGGGCTTGGGGTTCTTCATTTGTCTGTTCTGCTGTGATGTCGACTCTGGTGTGGACCGTTCTGCTGGGTTCTCTGTGGGGGTGGCTACCTCTCTAGTGGGTTGTTCTCTGTCACACACCGTCCCCCTCAACCTCTCCTCCGTCCCCCTCAACCTCTCCTCCATCCCCCTCAACCTCTCCTCCACCAGCAGTCTGATCCTCTCCTCGAGAGCTCTGTTCGTTTCCTGATCCTGCTCTTTCTCCTGTTGAAGTTGTCTCACAACTGTCCAGAGTGCAGATATGTCTCTCTCCAGCATTCCGGGTCTGGTTAAGGGGGTGTTTTTGTGCTGGACTGTTGTCTGGGTCTGTGCTGACTGAAGTGTAATCACCTGCTGTTCCAGCTCCACCTGCCTTACCTCCAGCTGGGTGAATGTGTCCTTCATTTCAATGAGGGAGTGGAGTGGTAATCTGTGCTGAGAGGTTGACTCTCCGCTGGGGGTTGCTGGTCTGTGGGGTTACATAATGAAGAGGTCTGGTCTGACCCGCTCGGGTTGGGGGTATCTTTATCAAGGGAGAGCTTCTCCTGCTGGGCTAATTCTTTGATTAGGTTAAAGTCCAGCTGAAACTGTTTGGGGTTACCCTGTACCATTACTGTTCCGGACTTATAGATATTTATATTACCTGACTCAGTCCTCGTTATCAAGTATTCTGATAACCCCCCCTCTCTTAACAAAGGGGTAGTGTGCTACTATAGCACTGTGCCATGCCAGGGGATGGTTTGTGTGGAAGATAAGGTTGCTGATGTTCCCATTTATGTAATAGTCAGCAAAAAGTGTCTCTTGATTTTCCATAAGGAGCTTCATTTTGTAGTCTTTTCTTGCTTTATCATTCTTGCAATGCACAGGGTTCTGTATTTTAATTACCTCTGAACAGCGGGAGGGAGCTTCTAAGGCCTCTCCATTTGGTTACATTTACATTTAAGTCATTTAGCAGACGCTCTTATCCAGAGCGACTTACAAATTGGTGAATTCACCTTCTGACATCCAGTGGAACAGCCACTTTACAATAGTGCATCTAAATCATTTAAGGGGGGTGAGAAGGATTACTTTATCCTATCCTAGGTATTCCTTGAAGAGGTGGGGTTTCAGGTGTCTCCGGAAGGTGGTGATTGACTCCGCTGTCCTGGCGTCGTGAGGGAGTTTGTTCCACCATTGGGGGCCAGAGCAGCGAACAGTTTTGACTGGGCTGAGCGGGAACTGTACTCCCTCAGTGGTAGGGAGGCGAGCAGGCCAGAGGTGGATGAACGCAGTGCCCTTGTTTGGGTGTAGGGCCTGATCAGAGCCTGGAGGTACTGCGGTGCCGTTCCCCTCACAGCTCCGTAGGCAAGCACCATGGTCTTGTAGCGGATGCGAGCTTCAACTGGAAGCCAGTGGAGAGAGCGGAGGAGCGGGGTGACGTGAGAGAACTTGGGAAGGTTGAACACCAGACGGGCTGCGGCGTTCTGGATGAGTTGTAGGGGTTTAATGGCACAGGCAGGGAGCCCAGCCAACAGCGAGTTGCAGTAATCCAGACGGGAGATGACAAGTGCCTGGATTAGGACTTGCGCCGCTTCCTGTG
The DNA here is from genome assembly GCF_036934945.1 of Oncorhynchus masou masou. Lineage (NCBI taxonomy): Eukaryota > Metazoa > Chordata > Actinopteri > Salmoniformes > Salmonidae > Oncorhynchus > Oncorhynchus masou. The sequence continues at coordinate 25,044,669 of NC_088237.1, read as the reverse complement.
TGAGGCAGGGTCGTACTCTGCGGATGTTGTAGAGCATGAACCTACAGGAACGGGCCACCGCCTTGATGTTAGTTGAGAACGACAGGGTGTTGTCCAGGATCACGCCAAGGTTCTTAGCGCTCTGGGAGGAGGACACAATGGAGTTGTCAACCGTGATGGCGAGATCATGGAACGGGCAGTCCTTCCCCGGGAGGAAGAGCAGCTCCGTCTTGCCGAGGTTCAGCTTGAGGTGGTGATCCGTCATCCACACTGATATGTCTGCCAGACATGCAGAGATGCGATTCGCCACCTGGTCATCAGAAGGGGAAAGGAGAAGATTAATTGTGTGTCGTCTGCATAGCAATGATAGGAGAGACCATGTGAGGTTATGACAGAGCCAAGTGACTTGGTGTATAGCGAGAATAGGAGAGGGCCTAGAACAGAGCCCTGGGGGACACCAGTGGTGAGAGCGCGTGGCGAGGAGACAGATTCTCGCCACGCCACCTGGTAGGAGCGACCTGTCAGGTAGGACGCAATCCAAGCGTGGGCCGCGCCGGAGATGCCCACCTCGGAGAGGGTGGAGAGGAGGATCTGATGGTTCACAGTATCGAAGGCAGCCGATAGGTCTAGAAGGATGAGAGCAGAGGAGAGAGAGTTAGCTTTAGCAGTGCGGAGCGCCTCCGTGATACAGAGAAGAGCAGTCTCAGTTGAATGACTAGTCTTGAAACCTGACTGATTTGGATCAAGAAGGTCATTCTGAGAGAGATAGCGGGAGAGCTGGCCAAGGACGGCACGTTCAAGAGTTTTGGAGAGAAAAGAAAGAAGGGATACTGGTCTGTAGTTGTTGACATCGGAGGGGTCGAGTGTAGGTTTTTTCAGAAGGGGTGCAACTCTCGCTCTCTTGAAGACGGAAGGGACGTAGCCAGCGGTCAGGGATGAGTTGATGAGCGAGGTGAGGTAAGGGAGAAGGTCTCCGGAAATGGTCTGGAGAAGAGAGGAGGGGATAGGGTCAAGCGGGCAGGTTGTTGGGCGGCCGGCCGTCACAAGAAGCGAGATTTCATCTGGAGAGAGAGGGAGAAAGAGGTCAGAGCACAGGGTAGGGCAGTGTGAGCAGAACCAGCGGTGTCGTTTGACTTAGCAAACGAGGATCGGATGTCGTCGACCTTCTTTTCAAAATGGTTGACGAAGTCATCTGCAGAGAGGGAGGAGGAGGGGGGGGAGGAGGATTCAGGAGGGAGGAGAAGGTGGCAAAGAGCTTCCTAGGGTTAGAGGCTGATGCTTGGAATTTAGAGTGGTAGAAAGTGGCTTTAGCAGCAGAGACAGAGGAGGAAAATGTAGAGAGGAGGGAGTGGAAGGATGCCAGGTCTGCAGGGAGGCGAGTTTTCCTCCATTTCCGCTCGGCTGCCCGGAGCACTGTTCTGTGAGCTCGCAATGAGTCGTCGAGCCACGGAGCGGGAGGGGAGGACCGAGCCGGCCTGGAGGATAGGGGACATAGAGAGTCAAAGGATGCAGAAAGGGAAGAGAGGAGGGTTGAGGAGGCAGAATCAGGAGATAGGTTGGAGTAGGTATGAGCAGAGGGAAGAGATGATAGGATGGAAGAGGAGAGAGTAGCGGGGGAGAGAGAGCGAAGGTTGGGACGGCGCGATACCATCCGAGTAGGGGCAGTGTGGGAAGTGTTGGATGAGAGCGAGAGGGAAAAGGATACAAGGTAGTGGTCGGAGACTTGGAGGGGAGTTGCCATGAGGTTAGTGGAAGAACAGCATCTAGTAAAGATGAGGTCGAGCGTATTGCCTGCCTTGTGAGTAGGGGGGGAAGGTGAGAGGGTGAGGTCAAAAGAGGAGAGGAGTGGAAAGGAGGCAGAGAGGAATGAGTCAAAGGTAGACGTGGGGAGGTTAAAGTCGCCCAGGACTGTGAGAGGTGAGCCGTCCTCAGGAAAGGAGCTTATCAAGGCATCAAGCTCATTGATGAACTCTCCGAGGGAACCTGGAGGGCGATAAATGATAAGGATGTTAAGCTTGAAAGGGCTGGTAACTGTGACAGCATGGAATTCAAAGGAGGCGATAGACAGATGGGTAAGGGGAGAAAGAGAGAATGACCACTTGGGAGAGATGAGGATCCCGGTGCCGCCACCCCGCTGACCAGAAGCTCTCGGGGTGTGCGAGAACACGTGGGCGGACGAAGAGAGAGCAGTAGGAGTAGCAGTGTTATCTGTGGTGATCCATGTTTCCGTCAGTGCCAAGAAGTCGAGGGACTGGAGGGAGGCATAGGCTGAGATGAACTCTGCCTTGTTGGCCGCAGTTTGGCAGTTCCAGAGGCTACCGGAGACCTGGAACTCCACGTGGGTCGTGCGCGCTGGGACCACCAGATTAGGGTGGCCGCGGCCACGCGGTGTGGAGCGTTTGTATGGTCTGTGCAGAGAGGAGAGAACAGGGATAGATAGACACATAGTTGACAGGCTACAGAAGAGGCTAGGCTAATGCAAAGGAGATTGGAATGACAAGTGGACTACACATCTCGAATGTTCAGAAAGATAAGCTTACGTAGCAAGAATCTTATTGACTAAAATGATTGAAATGATACAGTACTGCTGGAGTAGGCTAGCTGGCAGTGGCTGCGTTGTTGACACTACATTACATTTACGTCATTTAGCAGACGCTCTTATCCACTACACTAATCAAGTCGTTCCGTCGAGTGTAATAGTTTCTACAGTGCTGCTATTCGGGGGCTAGCTGGCTAGCTAGCAGTGTTGATTACGTTACGTTATGTTAAAAGAACGACAATAGCTGGCTAGCTAACCTAGAAAATCGCTCTAGACTACACAATTGTCTTTGATACAAAGACGGCTATGTAGCTAGCTAGCTACGATCAAACAAATCAAACCGTTGTACTGTAATGAAGTGAAATGAAAATGTGATACTACCTGTGGAGCGAAGCGGAATGTTGACCGGGTTGTTGAAGTTTAATTCGGTAGACGTTGGCTAGCTGTTGGCTAGCTAGCTAGCAGTATCTCCTACGTTAAGGACGACAAATAGCTGGCTAGCTAACCTCGGTAAATTAAGATAATCTCTCTAAGTCTACACACTCTAAACTACACAATTATCTTGGATACGAAGACAGCAAAGACAACTATGTAGCTAGCTAACACTACACTAATCGAGTCGTTCAGTTGAGTCTAATAGTTTCTACAGTGCTAGTAGACGGTAGACGTTAGCTAGCTGCTGGGCAGATAGCAGTGTAGACTACGTTAGGACGACGAAATACGATAATTACGCAATTATCTTTGATACAAAGACGGCTATGTAGCTAGCTAAGAAGAAATTGCTAAGATTAGACAAATCAAACCGTTGTACTATCATGAAATGTAATGGAAATGTAATGAAAAGTTATACTACCTGCGGACCGAAGTGTAGATGCGACCGCTCGCTCCAACCCGGAACCGGAAGTTGGGGTAGACTGTGTGACTCTCCTGCCATTGTTGGGCTAATGGGCTTTGACACCTCTCACTTGACACGTCAGTTCTAGTTGAAGATGTATCAAGCTTGGTAGAATTATGTTAGAATTCAGTCCTTATAAAGTAATGTTGTGTATTTTTCTTATTTGCTTTTGGAGATAAAATATAGTTTCAGACTAAACATTACTCACTCAGTTCCAGGTTGGATGGTGTTTTCAGGTTTCTGTTGTTTTCCAGAGAATTTGCTGCATAGAGTAATACATTTTGGTAGTTGTGAACCTTCCAGGTGATTCCGTAATTCCGTCCAAAATCAGGTTGTAGGTTTTAAGTTTTGATTTGAAGTGGGGGTTATGTTGTAAAGGGTAGAATCCAGTATGTGTTCCTGACAAAAAAATCCAAGTTTATCTAACTCCTAATCTATCTTTTTTAAAGAAAATGCTGAAAAATGCAGGAGCTCATCTGACCTCTGCTCTCTCTCTCTACCTCTCTCTCTCTACTTCTCTCTTTCTACCTCTCTACCTCTTTCTACCTCTCTACCTCTCTCTACCTCTTTCTCTCTACCTCTCTCTCTACCTCTCTCTCTTTCTCTACCTCTCTCTCTCTTTCTCTACCTCTCTATCTCTTTCTCTACCTCTCTATCTCTCCCTCTACCTCTCTCTCTTTCTCTATCTCTCCCTCTACCTCTCTACCTCTCTATCTCTCCCTCTACCTCTCTACCTCTCTCTCTACCTCTCTCTCTACCTCTCTCTCTACCTCTCTCTACCTCTCTCTACCTCTCTACCTCTCTCTCTCTCTACCTCTCTACCTCTCTCTCTTCCTCTCTACCTCTCTCTCTCTACCTCTCTCTTTCTACCTCTCTCTCGCTCTACCTCTCTCTACCTCTCTACCTCTCTCTCTCTCTACCTCTCTCTCTCTCTACCTCTCTCTCTTCCTCTCTACCTCTCTACCTCTATCTACCTCTCTCTTCCTCTCTACCTCTCTCTTCCTCTCTACCTCTCTCTCTACCTCTCTCTCTCTACCTCTCTTTCTACCTCTACCTCTTTCTACCTCTCTCTACCCCTCTCTCTCTACCTCTCTCTCTCTACCTCTCTCTCTCTACCTCTCTCTCTCTCTCTCTACCTCTCTCTACCTCTCTCTCTCTACCTCTCTACCTCTCTCTCTTTCTCGCTCTACCTCTCTCTACCTCTCTTTCTCCCTACCTCTCTCTCGACCTCTCTCTCTACCTCTCTCTCTACCTCTCTCTCTCTCTCTACTTCTCTACCTCCACAGAGGGAGATAGTGCCGTCCACGCGCCTGGCTGTCATTCCCCCGGCCTTCAGCACTCGGACCCTGGCTGCACAAGCCACTGAGTACACCTTCGCTTACATCCAGGTCCCACAAGACGTAAGTTTTGTACACACAGACACATACATACAGTGGCTTGCGAAAGTATTCCCCCCTTGGCATTTTTCCTATTTTGTTGCCTTACAACCTGGAATTAAAATATATTTTTTGGGAGGTTTCTATCATTTGATTTACACAACATACCTACCACTTGAAGATGCAAAATATTTTGTTTTATGAAACAAACAAAAAATAAAACAAAAAGGCAATACTTTGTAGACCCACCTTTTGCAGAAATTACAGCTGCAAGTCTCTTATGTGTCTATAAGCTTGGCACATCTAGCCACTGGGATTTTTTGTCCCATTCTTCAAGGCAAAACTGCTCCAGCTCCTTCAAGTTGGATGGGTTTTGCTGATGTACAGCAGTCTTTAAGTCATACCACAGATTCTCAATTGGATGGAGGTCTGGGCTTTGACTAGACCATTCCAAGACATTTAAATGTTTCCCCATAAACTACTTGAGTGTTGCTTTAGCACTATGCTTAGGGTCATTGTCCTGAACCTCCGTCCCAGTCTCAAATCTCTGGAAGACTGAAACAGGTTTTCCTTCAGAATTTCCCTGTATTTATTGCCATCCATCATTCCTTCAGTTGTGACCAGTCCCCAGTCCCTGTGGATGAACAACATCCCCATGATGCTGCCACCACCACTGTGTGTTCTTGAAGAATGTTTGAAATAAGTCTGTTTTTTTTTTCATTTCACTTCACCAATTTGGACTAGTTTGTGTATGTCCATTTGGACTAGTTTGTGTGTCCATTTGGACTAGTTTGTGTGTCCATTTCATGAAATACAAATAAAAATCTATTTCAATTACAGGTTGTATTGCAACATAACAGGAAAAATGCCAAAGAGGGATGAATACTTTTGCATGGCACTGTACATACACACATGCATACATACAGTGCCTTGCGAAAGTATTCGGCCCCCTTGAACTTTGCGAACTTTTGCCACATTTCAGGCTTCAAACATAAAGATATAAAACTGTATTTTTTTGTGAAGAATCAACACCAAGTGGGACACAATCATGAAGTGGAACGACATTTATTGGATATTTCAAACTTTTTTAACAAATCAAAAACTGAAAAATTGGGCGTGCAAAATTATTCAGCCCCCTTAAGTTAATACTTTGTAGCGCCACCTTTTGCTGCGATTACAGCTGTAAGTCGCTTGGGGTATGTCTCTATCAGTTTTGCACATCGAGAGACTGACATTTTTTCCCATTCCTCCTTGCATAACAGCTCGAGCTCAGTGAGGTTGGATGGAGAGCATTTGTGAACAGCAGTTTTCAGTTCTTTCCACAGATTCTCGATTGGATTCAGGTCTGGACTTTGACTTGGCCATTCTAACACCTGGATATGTTTATTTTTGAACCATTCCATTGTAGATTTTGCTTTATGTTTTGGATCCTTGTCTTGTTGGAAGACAAATCTCCGTCCCAGTCTCAGGTCTTTTGCAGACTCCATCAGGTTTTCTTCCAGAATGGTCCTGTATTTGGCTCCATCCATCTTCCCATCAATTTTAACCATCTTCCCTGTCCCTGCTGAAGAAAAGCAGGGCCAAACCATGATGCTGCCACCACCATGTTTGACAGTGGGGATGGTGATGAGCTGTGTTGCTTTTACGCCAAACATAACGTTTTGCATTGTTGCCAAAAAGTTCAATTTTGGTTTCATCTGACCAGAGCACCTTCTTCCACATGTTTGGTGTGTCTCCCAGGTGGCTTGTGGCAAACTTTAAACGACACTTTTTATGGATATCTTTAAGAAATGGCTTTCTTCTTGCCACTCTTCCATAAAGGCCAGATTTGTGCAATATACGACTGATTGTTGTCCTATGGACAGAGTCTCCCACCTCAGCTGTAGATCTCTGCAGTTCATCCAGAGTGATCATGGGCCTCTTGGCTGCATCTCTGATCAGTCTTCTCCTTGTATGAGCTGAAAGTTTAGAGGGACGGCCAGGTCTTGGTAGATTTGCAGTGGTCTGATACTCCTTCCATTTCAATATTATCGCTTGCACAGTGCTCCTTGGGATGTTTAAAGCTTGGGAAATCTTTTTGTATCCAAATTTGGCTTTAAACTTCTTCACAACAGTATCTCGGACCTGCCTGGTGTGTTCCTTGTTCTTCATGATCCTCTCTGCGCTTTTAACGGACCTCTGAGACTATCACAGTGCAGGTGCATTTATACGGAGACTGGATTACACACAGGTGGATTGTATTTATCATCATTAGTCATTTAGGTCAACATTGGATCATTCCGAGATCCTCACTGAACTTCTGGAGAGAGTTTGCTGCACTGAAAGTAAAGGGGCTGAATAATTTTGCACGCCCAATTTTTCAGTTTTTGATTTGTTAAAAAAGTTTGAAATATCCAATAAATGTCGTTCCACTTCATGATTGTGTCCCACTTGTTGTTGATTCTTCACAAAAAAATACAGTTTTATATCTTTATGTTTGAAGCCTGAAATGTGGCAAAAGGTCGCAAAGTTCAAGGGGGCCGAATACTTTCGCAAGGCACTGTATGTGCATACATACACACATACATATATGCACGGGTTATGGTAGTGTGTGTGTATATATATACAGTGGGCTCCAAAATTACTGGCACCCCTGACTGGCAATGCGCAAATAATGCTTACACAAATATAAACAATATAATTATAGAGGGAAACTCAAAATACCAACATGTGAGATACAATACTTTATTAATGTTTCAATGGAACCAACCAAAATTTATTGATTTAATTAAAAATCAATGTCCTCCAAATCATGGTTTCACAATTAATGGCACCCTTAAAGATTATTGTAAATAACATCTACCAAAATTAAACAACTAATTAAATTCCACTTATTTAAGTTTGTCTACATCTTAAGGAACTATATTGAGCCATTACATCACTTCCTGTTTCAATAGGGTATAGAAATGTGGTAACACACATGCAATATCCTGCTGTCATCCAACACCTTGAAGAAAAGAAAATAACTGGCAGTTGAAAAAGAGACAGATGGTCATAGACCTTCATAAATCTGGTAATGGCTACAAGATCCACAAACGATTGAATATAACACTGAGTACTGTCAGGGCGATTATTAAAAATGCAAAAGATATGGAACTGTTGAAAACCTCATGGGTAGAGGACGCAAATGTATTTTTCCCACCAATATAGGGAGAAAGATGGTGAGAGAAGCAACAAAAACCCCAACAATCACTGTGAAGGAATTGCAGGCCTTGGTGGCGTCTTTGGTTCACCAGGTTTCAAAAAGCACCATCAGACACCACCTCCACAACCACAGGCTCTTTGGAAGGGTTGCCAGAAGAAAGCCCCATCAGACACCACCTCCACAACCACAGGCTCTTTGGAAGGGTTGCCAGAAGAAATCACCATCAGACACCACCTCCACAACCACATGCTCTTTGGAAGGGTTGCCAGAAGAAAGCCCCATCAGACACCACCTCCACAACCACAGGCTCTTTGGAAGGGTTGCCAGAAGAAAGCCCCATCAGACACCACCTCTACAACCACAGGCTCTTTGGAAGGGTTGCCAGAAGAAAGACCCATCAGACACCACCTCCACAACCACAGGCTCTTTGGAAGGGTTGCCAGAAGAAAGCCCCATCAGACACCACCTCTACAACCACAGGCTCTTTGGAAGGGTTGCCAGAAGAAAGACCCATCAGACACCACCTCCACAACCACAGGCTCTTTGGAAGGGTTGCCAGAAGAAAGCCCCATCAGACACCACCTCTACAACCACAGGCTCTTTGGAAGGGTTGCCAGAAGAAAGACCCATCAGACACCACCTCCACAACCACAGGCTCTTTGGAAGGGTTGCCAGAAGAAAGCCCCATCAGACACCACCTCCACAACCACAGGCTCTTTGGAAGGGTTGCCAGAAGAAAGACCCATCAGACACCACCTCCACAACCACAGGCTCTTTGGAAGGGTTGCCAGAAGAAAGCCCCATCAGACACCACCTCCACAACCACAGGCTCTTTGGAAGGGTTGCCAGATGAAAGCCCCATCAGACACCACCTCCACAACCACAGGCTCTTTGGAAGGGTTGCCAGAAGAAAGCCCCATCAGACACCACCTCCACAACCACAGGCTCTTTGGAAGGGTTGCCAGAAGAAAGCCCCATCAGACACCACCTCCACAACCACAGGCTCTTTGGAAGGGTTGCCAGAAGAAAGCCCCATCAGACACCACCTCTACAACCACAGGCTCTTTGGAAGGGTTGCCAGAAGAAAGCCCCATCAGACACCACCTCCACAACCACAGGCTCTTTGGAAGGGTTGCCAGAAGAAAGCCCTTTCTGACCCCAAGACACAGACGCAAGCGCTTGGAGTTTGCCAAACATCATTTAAATTATGACTGGAAGAAGGTGTTCTGGCCAGATTAGATAACAGCACCGGCATGTTTGACGTCGAAACAGAGATGCATACAAGGAGAGGCACCTCATACCCATGGTGAAATATGTAGGGGGTCAGTGATGTTTTGGGGCTGTTTTAATTCCAGAGGTCCAGGGGTGCTGGTTAAGAATGATGGCATAATAAATTCTACCAATTACCAGGCAATTTTGGCTGACAATCTGGTGGCCTCTGCCAGAGGGCTGGGACTTGGCCGTAGGTGGACTTTCCAACAAGACAATGACCCGAAACATACCTTAAGATCCACACAGAAATGGTTCTGTGACAACAAAATCAATGTTCTGCCATGGCCATCTCAGTCACTGGACCTCAATCCAATGGAAAACCTGTGGGCTGAGTGGAAGAGGGCAGTTGATAAGTGCAAACCCAAGAATGTGAAGGATCTTGAAAGGATCTGCATAGAGGAATGGTTCAAAAATCCCTCCAAATGTGTTTCTTAACCTGGTCAAACATTACAGGAAAAGACTCCATGCTGTTATCCTTGCCAGAAGTGGTTGCACTAAGTACTAAATGAGGAGTGCCGATAATTATGAAACCTTGATTTTGGTTCAATTTATTTTGTATTAAGTAATTGTATGATTTTGGTTGGTTCCATTGAAACATTAATAAGGTATTAATTAGTATTTATAAGTATTTATCACGTTGGTATTTTGAGTTTCTCTAATTATATTTTTTTTAAGTATTGTTTGTGCATTGCCAGTCAGGGGTGTCAGTAATGTTGGAGCCCACTGTATACAGTGGGGAGAACAAGTATTTGATTCACTGCCGATTTTGCAGTTTTTCCTGATCAAATACTTATGTCATGCAATAAAATGCAAATTAATTACTTAAAAATCATACAATGTGATTTTCTGGATTTTCTGAGACAAACCGGTACGCCTGGCACCTACTACCATAACCCGTTCAAAGGCACTTAAATCTTTTGTCTTGCCCATTCACCCTCTGAATGGCACACATACACAATCCATGTCTCAAGGCTTAATCCATATTTAACATGTCTCCTCCCCTTCATCTACACTGATTGAAGTGGATTTAACAGGTGACATCAATAATGGATCATAGCTTTCACCTGGATTCATCTGGTCAGTCTATGTCATGGAAAGAGCAGGTGTTCTTAATGTTTTTTATACACTGGGTGGTTCGAGCCCTGAATGCTGATTGGCTGACAGCTGTGATATATCACACCGTATACCACAGGTATGACAAAACATTTATTTTAACAGCTCTAATTCTGTTGGTAACCAGTTTATAATAGCAATAAGGCACCTCAGGGTTTGTAATATATGGCCAATATACAATGGCTAAGTTCTGTATCCAGGCACTTTGTGTTGCGTTGTGCCTAAGAACAGCCCTTACCGTGCTTTATTAGACATATACCACACCCCCTCGGACCTTATGGCTTTAAGTATGCGCAGTGTATGTACATACTGTACAGTGTGTATATATACAGTATATACACACACGCCCTAATAACTGGGCAGAGTGTGTTTGAGAGCCCTAGTCTTTATAATATCTCTAGGTCTGTACTTGTGTGTCTGACTCAACACTCTGTGTTTTCACTATGTCAAGCACTCTGAAGTGCTTTAGTGTTACAGCAGTGTTGTCACTCGGTTAAAACCCTGGATTTCTCAGAAGCCCGTGATGATCTGAGTGGGGATCACATAGCTAAGATCAAAACACATGGTTTGTCTGAGTGGGGATCACATAGCTAAGATCAAATCACATGGTTTGTCTGAGTGGGGATCAGATAGCTAAGATCAAAACACATGGTTTGTCTGAGTGGGGATCACATAGCTAAGATCAAAACACATGGTTTGTCTGCGTGGGGATCACATAGCTAAGATCAAAACACATGGTTTGTCTGAGTGGGGATCGCATTGCTTAGATCAAAACAAATGTTTTGCCTGAGTGGGGATCACGTAGCTAAGATCAAATCACATGGTTTGTCTGAGTGGGGATCAGATAGCTAAGATCAAAACACATGGTTTGTCTGAGTGGGGATCACATAGCTAAGATCAAAACACATGTTTGTCTGAGTGGGGATCACATAGCTAAGATCAAAACACATGGTTTGTCTGAGTGGGGATCACATAGCTAAGATCAAAACACATGGTTTGTCTGTGTAGTGATCACATAGCTAAGATCAAAACACATGGTTTGTCTGAGTGCGGATCACATAGCTAAGATCAAATCACATGGTTTGTCTGAGTGGGGATCACATAGCTAAGATCAAATCACGTGGTTTGTCTGAGTGGGGATCACATAGCTAAGATCAAAACACATGGTTTGTCTGAGTGGGGATCACATAGCTAAGATCAAAACACGTTTTCTCTAGGTGGGGATCACATAGCTAAGATCAAAACACATGGTTTGTCTGAGTGGGGATCACATAGCTAAGATCAAAACACATGGTTTGTCTGAGTGGGGATCACATAGCTAAAATCAAAACACATGGTTTGTCTGAGTGGGGATCACATAGCTAAGATCAAAACACATGGTTTGTCTGAGTGGGGATCACATAGCTAAAATCAAAACACATGGTTTGTCTGAGTGAGGATCACATAGCTAAGATCAAAACACATGGTTTGTCTGAGTGGGGATCACATAGCTAAGATCAAAACACATGTTTGTCTGAGTGGGGATCACATAGCTAAGATCAAAACACATGGTTTGTCTGAGTGGGGATCACATAGCTAAGATCAAAACACATGGTTTGTCTGAGTGGGGATCACATAGATAAGATCAAAACACATGTTTGTCTGAGTGGGGATCACATAGCTAAGATCAAAACACATGGTTTGTCTGAGTGGGGATCACATAGCTAAGATCAAAACACATGGTTTGTCTGAGTGGGGATCACATAGCTAAGATCAAATCACATGGTTTGTCTGAGTGGGGATCACATAGCTAAGATCAAATCACATGGTTTGCCTGAGTGGGGATCACATAGCTAAGATCAAAACACATGGTTTGTCTGAGTGGTGATCACATAGCTAAGATCAAAACACATGGTTTGTCTGAGTGGTGATCACATAGCTAAGATCAAAACACATGGTTTGTCTGAGTGGGGATCACATAGCTAAGATCAAAACACATGGTTTGGTCTGAACTGAAAGTGTGTGTTTTTACATCTGTCTTAGCTTAGTATGTGTCCTAGCCTAGGATGTCTATTTTTGTGGTTCTGTTCGTGTGTGTGTGCCTGATCGTGTGTATGTGTCTGTGTCTGTGTGTGTGTGTGTCTATCCGTTTGTTTGTGTGTGTGTGCGCTCGCGCGCATCCTTTTGTGTGTGTGTGTGTGTGTCTGTCCATGCGTGTGTTTGTAATGTGTGTCTTTACCCAACATGTATATTTGTTTATTTTCGAGTGTGTGTCTGGGTTCAAGGTGTGTGTGCTGTCCCCTCTCCACTGAGTCAGTGTGAAGCTGCAGCAGGGTGATGTGGGCCATCTGTCCGCCCAGGCCTCAGCCTCACCTCCACTCTCTACAGCTGACACAGCTCTCTACCTCTCTCTACCTCGCTCTACCCCCTTTTCTCTCTCCACCTTTGTCTTTCTACCGCTCTTTCATTTGATCTGTCTTTTTCACCATTTCCCTTTCTTTATCTACCTCCCTCTTTCTGGCTCTTTTATTTCTCTGTCTCTCTCTGCCTCTGTTGGCTCTTGTTTGGTTCCTGTTTTCAATTCAATTCAAGGGGCTTTATTGGAATGGGAAAATATGTTTACATTGCCAAAGCAAATGTTTTCTTTATCTCAGGGGTACTTACCCAACTTCTTTATATCCTCTCTCTCTCAGCTAATATTTCTCTCCTCTCTTCTGTCCCTAAATCTCTCTTGTTCTCGCTCTCTCTTGTTCTCTCGCTCTCTCTCTCTCAATCTCTCTTGTTCTGGCTCTCTCTCAATATCTCTTGTTCTCGCTCTCTCTCAATCTCTCTTGTTCTCTCGCTCTCTCTCTTGTTCTCTCGCTCTCTCTCTTGTTCTCTCTTGTTCTGGCTCTCTCAATCTCGTTCTCGCTCTCTCTCAATCTCGTTCTCGCTCTCTCTCAATCTCTCTTGTTCTCGCTCTCTCTCAATCTCTCTTGTTCTCGCTCTCTCTCAATCTCGTTCTCTCGCTCTCTCTCTCAATCTCTCTTGTTCTCTCGCGCTCTCTCTCAATCTCTCTTGTTCTCTCGCTCTCTCTCTCTCCCAATCTCTCTTGTTCTCTCGCTCTCTCTCTCAATCTCTCTCGCTCTCTCTCTCAATCTCTCTTGTTCTCTCGCTCTCTCTCTCTTAATCTCTCTTGTTCTCGCGCTCTCTCTCAATCTCTTGTTCTCGCTCTCTCTTGTTCTCGCTCTCTCTCAATCTCTCTTGTTCTCGCTCTCTCTCAATCTCTTGTTCGCGCTCTCGTTCGCGCTCTCTCTCAATCTCTCGTTCGCGCTCTCTCTCAATCTCTCGTTCGCGCTCTCTCTCAATCTCTCGTTCGCGCTCTCTCTCAATCTCTCGTTCGCGCTCTCTCAATCTCTCGTTCTCGCTCTCTCTCAATCTCTCGTTCTCGCTCTCTCTCAATCTCTCGTTCTCGCTCTCTCTCAATCTCTCGTTCGCGCTCTCTCTCAATCTCTCGTTCGCGCTCTCTCTCAATCTCTCGTTCGCGCTCTCTCTCAATCTCTCGTTCGCGCTCTCTCTCAATCTCGCTCTCTCTCAATCTCTCGTTCGCGCTCTCTCTCAATCTCTCGTTCGCGCTCACTCTCAATCTCTCGTTCGCGCTCTCTCTCAATCTCTCGTTCTCGCTCTCTCTCAATCTCTCGTTCTCGCTCTCTCTCAATCTCTCTCGTTCTCGCTCTCTCTCAATCTCTCTTGTTCTCGCTCTCTCTCAATCTCTCTTGTTCTCGCTCTCTCTCTCAATCTCTTGTTCTCTCTCTCTCAATCTCTCTTGTTCTCTCAATCTCTCTTGTTCTCGCTCTCTCTCAATCTCTCTTGTTCTCGCTCTCTCTCAATCTCTCTTGTTCTCGCTCTCTCTCAATCTCTCTTGTTCTCGCTCTCTCTCAATCTCTCTTGTTCTCGCTCTCTCTTGTTCTGGCTCTCTCTCAATCTATCTTGTTCTCGCTCTCTCTCAATCTCTCTTGTTCTCGCTCTCTCTCAATCTCTCTTGTTCTCGCTCTCTCTTGTTCTGGCTCTCTCTCAATCTATCTTGTTCTCGCTCTCTCTCAATCTCTCTCTCAATCTCTCTTGTTCTCTCGCTCTCTCAATCTCTCTTGTTCTCTCGCTCTCTCTCAATCTCTCTTGTTCTGGCTCTCAATCTCTCTTGTTCTCGCTCTCTCTCAATCTCTCGTTCTCGCGCTCTCAATCTCACGCTCTCTCAATCTCTCTTGTTCTCGCGCTCTCTCAATCTCTCTTGTTCTCACGCTCTCTCAATCTCTCTTGTTCTCGCTCTCTCTCTCTCAATCTCTCTTGTTCTCTCGCTCTCTCTCTCTCTCAATCTCTCTTGTTCTCTCGCTCTCTCTCTCTCTCAATCTCTCTTGTTCTCGCTCTCTCTCAATATCTCTTGTTCTCGCTCTCTCTCAATCTCTCTTGTTCTCTCGCTCTCTCTCTTGTTCTCTCGCTCTCTCAATCTCTCTTGTTCTCTCGCTCTCTCTCTTGTTCTGGCTCTCTCAATCTCGTTCTCGCTCTCTCAATCTCTCTTGTTCTCGCTCTCTCTCAATCTCTCTTGTTCTCGCTCTCTCTCAATCTCGCTCTCTCTCTCAATCTCTCTTGTTCTCTCGCGCTCTCTCTCAATCTCTCTTGTTCTCTCGCTCTCTCTCTCCCAATCTCTCTTGTTCTCTCGCTCTCTCTCTCAATCTCTCTTGTTCTCTCTCTCTCTCTCGTTCTCTCTCTCTCAATCTCTCTTGTTCTCTCGCTCTCTCTCTCTCAATCTCTCTTGTTCTCTCGCTCTCTCTCTCTCAATCTCTCTTGTTCTCGCGCTCTCTCTCAATCTCTCTTGTTCTCGCTCTCTCTCAATCTCTCTTGTTCTCGCTCTCTCTCAATCTCTCTTGTTCTCGCTCTCTCTCAATCTCTCTTGTTCTCGCGCTCTCTCAATCTCTTGTTCGCGCTCTCTCTCAATCTCTCGTTCGCGCTCTCTCTCAATCTCTCGTTCGCTCTCTCGTTCGCGCTCTCTCTCAATCTCTCGTTCTCGCTGTCTCTCAATCTCTCTCGTTCTCGCTCTCTCTCAATCTCTCTCGTTCTCGCTCTCTCTCAATCTCTCGTTCTCGCTCTCTCTCAATCTCTCTTGTTCTCGCTCTCTCTCTCAATCTCTCTTGTTCTCTCTCTCTCTCTCAATCTCTCTTGTTCTCTCTCTCTCAATCTCTTGTTCTCGCTCTCTCTCAATCTCTCTTGTTCTCGCTCTCTCTCAATCTCTCTTGTTCTCGCTCTCTCTCAATCTCTCTTGTTCTCGCTCTCTCTTGTTCTGGCTCTCTCTCAATCTATCTTGTTCTCGCTCTCTCTCAATCTCTCTTGTTCTCTCGCTCTCTCAATCTCTCTTGTTCTCTCGCTCTCTCTCTCTCAATCTCTCTTGTTCTGGCTCTCAATCTCGTTCTCGCTCTCTCTCAATCTCTCGTTCGCGCTCTCAATCTCACGCTCTCTCAATCTCTCTTGTTCTCGCGCTCTCTCAATCTCTCTTGTTCTCACGCTCTCACAATCTCTCTTGTTCTCGCTCTCTCTCTCTCAATCTCTCTTGTTCTCTCGCTCTCTCTCTCTCAATCTCTCTTGTTCTCTCGCTCTCTCTCTCTCTCAATCTCTCTTGTTCTGGCTCTCTCTCAATCTCTCTTGTTCTCGCTCTCTCTCAATATCTCTTGTTCTCGCTCTCTCTCAATCTCTCTTGTTCTCTCGCTCTCTCTCTTGTTCTCTCGCTCTCTCAATCTCTCTTGTTCTCTCGCTCTCTCTCTTGTTCTGGCTCTCTCAATCTCGTTCTCGCTCTCTCAATCTCTCTTGTTCTCGCTCTCTCTCAATCTCTCTTGTTCTCGCTCTCTCTCAATCTCGCTCTCTCTCTCAATCTCTCTTGTTCTCTCGCGCTCTCTCTCAATCTCTCTTGTTCTCTCGCTCTCTCTCTCCCAATCTCTCTTGTTCTCTCGCTCTCTCTCTCAATCTCTCTTGTTCTCTCTCTCTCTCTCGTTCTCTCTCTCTCAATCTCTCTTGTTCTCTCGCTCTCTCTCTCTCAATCTCTCTTGTTCTCTCGCTCTCTCTCTCTCAATCTCTCTTGTTCTCGCGCTCTCTCTCAATCTCTCTTGTTCTCGCTCTCTCTCAATCTCTCTTGTTCTCGCTCTCTCTCAATCTCTCTTGTTCTCGCTCTCTCTCAATCTCTCTTGTTCGCGCTCTCTCTCAATCTCTCGTTCGCGCTCTCTCTCAATCTCTCGTTCGCTCTCTCGTTCGCGCTCTCTCTCAATCTCTCGTTCGCGCTCTTTCTCAATCTCTCGTTCTCGCTGTCTCTCAATCTCTCTCGTTCTCGCTCTCTCTCAATCTCTCTCGTTCTCGCTCTCTCTCAATCTCTCGTTCTCGCTCTCTCTCAATCTCTCTTGTTCTCGCTCTCTCTCTCAATCTCTCTTGTTCTCTCTCTCTCTCTCAATCTCTCTTGTTCTCTCTCTCTCAATCTCTTGTTCTCGCTCTCTCTCAATCTCTCTTGTTCTCGCTCTCTCACAATCTCTTGTTCTCGCTCTCTCTCAATCTCTCTTGTTCTCGCTCTCTCAATCTCTCTTGTTCTGGCTCTCTCTCAATCTCTCTTGTTCTGGCTCTCTCTCAATCTCTCTTGTTCTCTCGCTCTCTCTCAATCTCTCGCTCTCTCTCTCTCTCTCAATCTCTCTTGTTCTCTCTCTCTCTCAATCTCTCTTGTTCTCTCTCTCTCTCAATCTCTCGTTCTCTCTCTCTCTCAATCTCTCGTTCGCGCTCTCTCTCAATCTCTCGTTCGCGCTCTCTCTCAATCTCTCGTTCGCGCTCTCTCTCAATCTCTCGTTCGCGCTCTCTCTCAATCTCTCGTTCGCGCTCTCTCAATCTCTCGTTCGCGCTCTCTCTCAATCTCTCGTTCGCGCTCTCTCTCAATCTCTAGTTCGCGCTCTCTCTCAATCTCTCGTTCGCGCTCTCTCTCAATCTCTCGTTCGCTCTCTCTCAATCTCTCGTTCGCGCTCTCTCTCAATCTCGTTCGTTCTCTCTCTCAATCTCTCGTTCGCGCTCTCTCTCAATCTCTCGTTCGCGCTCTCTCTCAATCTCTCGTTCGCGCTCTCTCTCAATCTCTCGTTCTCGCTCTCTCTCAATCTCTCGTTCTCTCTCAATCTCTCGTTCTCGCTCTCTCTCAATCTCTCGTTCTCGCTCTCTCTCAATCTCTCGTTCTCGCTCTCTCTCAATCTCTCGTTCTCGCTGTCTCTCAATCTCTCTCGTTCTCGCTCTCTCAATCTCTCTCGTTCTCGCTCTCTCTCAATCTCTCTTGTTCTCGCTCTCTCTCTCAATCTCTCTTGTTCTCTCTCTCAATCTCTCTTGTTCTCTCTCTCTCAATCTCTCTTGTTCTCGCTCTCTCAATCTCTCTTGTTCTCGCTCTCTCTCTCAATCTCTCTTGTTCTCTCTCTCAATCTCTCTTGTTCTCTCTCTCTCTCAATCTCTCTTGTTCTCGCTCTCTCTCAATCTCTCTTGTTCTCGCTCTCTCTCAATCTCTCTTGTTCTCGCTCTCTCTCAATCTCTCTTGTTCTCGCTCTCTCAATCTCTCTTGTTCTCGCTCTCTCAATCTCTCTTGTTCTGGCTCTCTCTCAATCTCTCTTGTTCTCGCTCTCTCAATCTCTCTTGTTCTGGCTCTCTCTCAATCTCTCTTGTTCTCTCTCTCTCGTTCTCTCTCTCTCTCAATCTCTCTTGTTCTCGCTCTCTCTCAATCTCTCTTGTTCTCGCTCTCTCTCAATCTCTCTTGTTCTCGTGCTCTCTCAATCTCTCTTGTTCTCTCGCTCTCTCAATCTCTCTTGTTCTCTCGCTCTCTCTCTCTCAATCTCGTTCTCTCGCTCTCTCTCTCTCTCAATCTCGTTCTCTCACTCTCTCTCTCAATCTCTCTTGTTCTCTCGCTCTCTCTCTCTCAATCTCTCTTGTTCTCACTCTCTCTCAATCTCAATCTCTCTTGTTCTCTCTCTGGGCCTGTTACTAGTGGTGACAGCGTTTCTCCCCAGATGTCCTCTCTGCCCTGCCACCTGGAGTAGAGAGGGTGCTGCCTGGTCTCTCACTCACCTGCTGTGACTCAAACTGGCCAGTGGCCACACAGACAGAAACACACACACACACACACTGTCAGTCAGTCATTCACTTAGACACATATTCTTATTAATATATGCATATACGTTAACATATATAATACATTCTCCTCTGTTAGCATATATAGTTGAATGCATAGTTATGACCATCCACACACTGGTCCATTTCAGGCGCGTGCTCGTACTAACCTTGTTACAGTGTCCTGTCCCACTCAGCGGAAGGTCCTGTTCGTGTCCTGTCCCACTCAGCAGAAGGCCCTGTTCGTGTCCTGTCCCACTCAGCAGAAGGCCCTGTTTGTGTCCTATACCACTCAGCAGAAGGCCCTGTTCGTGTCCTGTCCCACTCAGCAGAAGGCCCTGTTTGTGTCCTGTCCCACTCAGCAGAAGGCCCTGTTAGTGTCCTGTCCCACTCAGCAGAAGGCCCTCATTCATATTGCATATCCCCACCCTGCCCCCTTGGCTCTCTCTCTCCTCTCTCTTTCTCCCTCTATCCGTCTCTCTCACCACCTCTCCCTCCCTCTCTCGCCCTGAGCTCCCCCGCGGAGTGTGAGACAAGCTGACCACAGGAAGAAGAAGAAACAAACAGCCCCTCAGTTTTCCCCCTTAAACACTCAGCATCCCTCTCCACACACACAGAGACACACACCACATTCACACCCCAAGGGCAGCTTGCCTCGGGGGTTGCCATGGAGACAGGACCAGGGCAAGGAGGAAGGAGAGCAAGCGAGAGGGACAGAGCAATGATGAATGGGGGATGTTGGGGTGTACTCAATTGATCCCTGTTTTTTAAAGCCATGTCGGGGCGTGTCTTATTGCTCCTCAATACTCCTAATTGGCTTCCTTGTCTCGCGCTCTGAGCACAATATGAGTCCCTTTCATTAGAGGGCTAAAGATTTCAGGATAAACTGTTCTGGCTCAACAGCCTCCAGCAGGGTGACCTAACCCCTTGACCTCCCCTCTCCTCCTCTTCCACCCCCGTTAGGAGGATGCGCGTGCTGACGTGGTGGACAGCCTGGTGCGGGACATCCAGAACACCCAGTGTCTCCTCAACGTGGAGCACAGCGGCGTCACCTGCCCCCATGTCACACTGCAGTTCGCCGACTCCAAGGACGACGTGGGCCTCAGCCTGGTCAAGGAGGGCATGGTCATGGTGGACGTGCGGAAAGAGAAGCACCTGCAGAAAATGGTAGGAAAATGGCCTCCTTGGCGGAATTCGAAGAGAGAAATGAAAGTTATGTTTACCTTAAGTTTTCAGTTTTATAATGACTTTATCAGGGCACTATGGCCAAAACAGATGTGTTTTATGTACCAGGGCTAGCATTGGGCCAAATGAATTGGCGTTAGAGTTGAGAAAAGGTTACGCTGACATGTGCCAGACGTTTTCAGGTCATAGTGACTTTGTCAGGGCCAAAACATGATACTGGGTGACAGTGTATGTGACTGGCTGGCTGTGAAGGGTCTAGTCTATTTCAACAAGGCTGTTCACCTCACGCTACCATGCTAACAGGTCAATGTTTTTGTTATGAATAAGTGCTTGCGAAATGCTGACATGATTAGTAATCCAAAATGAAGATTGATCGGAAGCGATGCATCTCTCGGTACGTCTAGCGCTCAGCAGGACAGGCCCCTGTGACGGCGGCCATTTTGTAATGTCATGAAGTGCAGCTCGTTTGCCTTTCCTCATTATGCTAATTCAGCTGGCAGACTCAAAGCCTCTCTGTAAATGAAAGATAAAGGCACAAAACTGATATTTATTCCTGGCGCAATTACCGCTCCTACACGGCCCGACATTAGTCCACTCTGTCATTTAGGTACAAAGTGGCACACACACGTTCACACACAAAGACACAGAAATGGGCTCACCGGTCAGAACACAAACACTCATAAACATATGAATGCACACCCACACAGAATGTTATACTTAATCACCCTCGTTTCCCTATACCACCACTAAAGTTTTACAACCCATTGAAAGACACTTAGTCAGCCCACGTCAGTCAATAAGTAACTGTATAGTGTGTATTCGTCGCCAGGGAGCTCACCTTTGACCTATTTGGGCCACTGAGACTGTAAACCTTATTGTGTTGAAACGACCCACTGGAACAGAGTCAGAGCAGTGATTAAAACCCAGCTGTCCACCGAAACAGGCTGATAGAGCCATGCAGTCTGAACCCAGCTGTCCACTGAAACAGGCTGATAGAGCCATGCAGTCTGAACCCAGCTGTCCACCGAAACAGGCTGATAGAGCCATGCAGTCTGAACCCAGCTGTCCACCGAAACAGGCTGATAGAGCCATGCAGTCTGAACCCAGCTGTCCACCGAAACAGGCTGATAGAGCCATGCAGTCTAAACACAGCTGTCCACTGAAACAGGCTGATAGAGCCATGCAGTCTGAACCCAGCTGTCCACCGAAACAGGCTGATAGAGCCATGCAGTCTGAACCCAGCTGTCCACTGAAACAGGCTGATAGAGCCATGCAGTCTGAACCCAGCTGTCCACTGAAACAGGCTGATAGAGCCATGCAGTCTGAACCCAGCTGTCCACTGAAACAGGCTGATAGAGCCATGCAGTCTGAACCCAGCTGTCCACTGAAACAGGCTGATAGAGCCATGCAGTCTGAACCCAGCTGTCCACCGAAACAGGCTGATAGAGCCATGCAGTCTGAACACAGCTGTCCACTGAAACAGGCTGATAGAGCCATGCAGTCTGAACCCAGCTGTCCACTGAAACAGGCTGATAGAGCCATGCAGTCTGAACCCAGCTGTCCACTGAAACAGGCTGATAGAGCCATGCAGTCTGAACCCAGCTGTCCACCGAAACAGGCTGATAGAGCCATGCAGTCTGAACACAGCTGTCCACTGAAACAGGCTGATAGAGCCATGCTGTCCACTGAAACAGGCTGATAGAGCCATGCAGTCTGAACCCAGCTGTCCACTGAAACAGGCTGATAGAGCCATGCAGTCTGAACCCAGCTGTCCACTGAAACAGGCTGATAGAGCCATGCAGTCTGTCAGGCCTGTTTGTCTTATGCTGGTCATGTCCCCTGTGCTGCTCCCTCTGAAACGATGCAGCCTGTTCAGACTGGGATGTGAAGGCTCTGGGCGCATCTCTTTCATTGATATAGTCTAAAGTGGTATCGTTTTAATAGTCTTAAAGAGGGGAGGGGGGCTAGAAAGGTGAGCACCCTGAAGGTGAGCCTGAAGGCCTTCTACCTTATCACTTAAGTCCCCCTGGCAAACAAAGCTCCTCTGTCAGCTAAAGACTGACCACTAACTGAGCTCAGCTTCCATTTCCTCAAACGGCCTTTATTTTGAAATGTTTAAAGCTGGAATGCTTAGTGGTGAAACTCCCACGTCCGTTTGTGATATTACAACAACAAACACAGTTTTTTCCCTCCTGACATCATTGTATTCCAGATGACAAATTGATGTTCTCAGGCGCTGGTCTTGTTTCATAGAGGAGAGCAGGATTTGTTAGATTTATTTGAAGGGTAGCCATTGTAGTCAAGCTAGGCTCTGTTTGTTTTGTGGATATGCCCTGTAGCAAATGGACAACACACTTAGGCATTGTCCATGTAATAAAGATAGACAATATACGACAGAGAACGACAGAGGATGGGGGATGGATAAATGGAGAGAGTGAGGGATAGAGAGAGGAGAGAACGACAGAGAATGGGGGATGGATAAATAGAGAGAGAGGGATAGAGAGAGGAGAGAACGACAGATGGATAAGTAGAGGGATAGAGAGAGGAGAGAACGACAGAGAATGGGGGATGGATAAATGGAGAGAGAGAGGGATAGAGTGGAGAGAACGACAGAGAATGGGGGATAGATAAATAGAGAGAGAGAGGGATAGAGTGGAGAGAACGACAGAGAATGAGGGATAGATAAATAGAGAGAGAGGGATAGAGAGAGGAGAGAACGACAGAGAATGAGGGATGGATAAATAGAGAGAGGGAGAGAGAGGAGAGAATGACAGAGAATGTGGATGGATGGATAGATAGAAAGAGGGATGGATAAATAGAGAGAGAGGGATAGAGAGAGGAGAGAACGACAGAGAATGTGGATGGATGGATAGATAGAAAGAGGGATGGATAAATAGAGAGAGAGGGATAGAGAGAGGAGAGAACGACAGAATGTGGATGGATGGATAGATAGAAAGAGGGATGGATAAATAGAGAGAGAGGGATAGAGAGAGGAGAGAACGACAGATATATAAATAGAGAGAGGAGAGAATGACAGAGAATGAGGGATGGATAAATAGAGAGAGAGGAGAGAATGACAGAGAATGGGGATGATGGATAGATAGATAGAAAGAGGGATGGATAAATAGAGAGAGAGGGATAGAGAGAGGAGAGAACGACAGAGAATGAGGGATATATAAATAGAGAGAGGAGAGAACGACAGAGAATGAGGGATGGATAAATAGAGAGAGAGGAGAGAATGACAGAGAGAGAGGGATAGAGAGAGGAGAGAACGACAGAGAATGGAGGATGGATAAATAGAGAGAGAGGAG
Source organism: Oncorhynchus masou masou (assembly GCF_036934945.1). Lineage (NCBI taxonomy): Eukaryota > Metazoa > Chordata > Actinopteri > Salmoniformes > Salmonidae > Oncorhynchus > Oncorhynchus masou. Next base: position 25,021,694 of record NC_088237.1, on the reverse strand, counting down.
AGAATGACAGAGAATGAGGGATAGATAAATAGAGAGAGGGGGATAGAGAGAGGAGAGAACGACAGAGAATGAGGGATGAGGGATGGATGGATAGATAGAGAGAGGAGAGAACGACAGAGAATGAGGGATATATAAATAGAGAGAGAGGGATAGAGAGAGGAGAGAACGACAGAGAATGAGGGATGGATAAATAGAGAGAGAGGAGAGAATGAGGGATAGATAAATAGAGAGAGAGGGATAGAGAGAGGAGAGAACGACAGAGAATGGGGGATGGATAAATAGAGAGAGAGGAGAGAATAACAGAGAATGAGGGATAGATAAATAGAGAGAGAGGAGAGAATGACAGAGAATGAGGGATAGATAAATAGAGAGAGAGGGATAGAGAGAGGAGAGAACGACAGAGAATGAGGGATGGATAAATAGAGAGAGGAGAGAATGACAGAGAATGAGGGATAGATAAATAGAGAGAGAGGGATAGAGAGAACGACAGAGAATGGGGGATGGATAAATAGAGAGAGAGGGATAGAGAGAGGCGAGAACGACAGAGAATGAGGGATAGAGAGAGAGGGATAGAGAGAGGCGAGAACGACAGAGAATGAGGGATGGATGGATAGATAGAAAGAGGAGAGAACGACAGAATGAGGGATGGATAAATAGAGAGAGAGGGATAGAGAGAGGAGAGAATGACAGAGAATGAGGGATGGATAGAAAGAGGAGAGAACGACAGAGAATGAGGGATGGATAAATAGAGAGAGAGGGATAGAGAGAGGAGAGAATGACAGACAATGGGGGATAGATAAATAGAGAGAGAGGGATAGAGAGAGGAGAGAACGACAGAGAATGAGGGATGGATAAATAGAGAGAGGGATAGAGAGAGGAGAGAACGACAGAGAATGGGGGATGGATAAATAGAGAGAGGGATAGAGAGAGGAGAGAATGACAGAATGTGGGATGGATAGATAGCGAGAAGAGATAACGACAGAGAATGGGGGATGGATAAATAGAGAGAGAGAGGGATAAAGAGAGGAGAGAACGACAGAGAATGGGGGATGGATAAATAGAGAGAGGAGAGAACGGCAGAGAATGGGGGATGGATGGATAGGGAGAGGGATAGAGAGAGGAGAGAATGACAGAGAATGGGGGATGGATAAATAGAGAGAGGAGAGAATGACAGAGAATGGGGGATGGATAAATAGAGAGAGAGAGAGGGGGATAGAGAGAGGAGAGAACGACAGAGAATGGGGGATGGGTAAATAGAGAGAGGAGAGAACGACAGAGAATGGGGGATGGATGGATAGAGAGGAGAGAACGACAGAGAATGAGGGATGGGTAAATAGAGAGAGGAGAGAACGACAGAGAATGGGGGATGGATAAATAGAGAGAGGAGAGAACGGCAGAGAATGGGGGATGGATGGATAGAGAGGAGAGAACGACAGAGAATGAGGGATGGGTAAATAGAGAGAGGAGAGAACAACAGATAGAGGAGGGATAGAGAGAGGAGAGAACGACAGAATGGGGGATGGATAAATAGAGGGGGATAGAGGAGAGAACGACAGAGAATAGATAAATAGAGAGAGAGAAGGATAGAGAGGGGAGAGAACGACAGAGAATGGGGGATGGATAAATAGAGAGAGGAGAGAACGGCAGATGGATGGATAGATAGGAGGGAATGACAGAGAATGGGGGCTGGATTGATAGATAGAGAGAACGACAGAGAATGGGGGATGGATAAATAGAGAGAGAGGAGAGACCGGCAGAGAATGGGGGATGGATAAATAGAGAGAGAGGAGAGACCGGCAGAGAATGGGGGATGGATAGATAGAGAGAGGGATAGAGAGAAGAGATAACGACAGAGAATGGGGTATGGATAAATAGAGAGAGAGAGGGATAGAGAGAGGAGAGAACGACAGAGAGAGAGGGATAGAGAGAGGAGAGACCGACAGAGAATGGGGGATGGATAGATAGAGAGGGGGATAGAGAGAGGAGAGAACGGCAGAGAATGGGGGATGGATAAATAGAGGGATAGAGAGAGAGGAGAGAAAGGCAGATGGATGGATAGAGGATAGAATGACAGAATGGTGGATGGATGGGTAGATAGAGAGAACGACAGATAATGGGGGATGGATAAATAGAGAGAGGAGAGGACGACAGAATGGGGGATGGATAAATAGAGAGAGAGGGGTAGAGGAGAGAACGACAGAGAATAGATAAATAGAGATAGAGAAGGATAGAGAGAGGAGAGAACGACAGAGAATGGGGGATGGATAAATGGAGAGAGAGAGGGATAAAGAGAGGAGAGAACGACAGAATTGGGGATGGATAAATAGAGAGAGAGAGGAGAGAACGACAGAGAATGGGGGATGGATAAATAGAGAGGGATAGAGAGAGGAGAGAACGACAGAGAATGGGGATGGATAAATAGAGAGAGGGGGATAGAGAGAGGAGAGAACAACAGAGAATGGGGGATGGATAAATAGAGAGAGAGGGATAGATAAATAGAGGTGAAAATAGAAAGAGTGAGAGGTATAGATATATAGAGAGAGGAGAAAATAATTGAGAGAGTGGGGGGATAGATATATAGAGAGTGAGGGGGATAGATATATAGAGAGTGAGGGGGATAGATATATAGAGAGTGAGGGGGGTAGATATATAGAGAGTGAGGGGGATAGATAAATAGAGAGTGAGGGGGATAGATATATAGAGAGTGAGGGGGATAGATATATAGAGAGTGAGGGGGATAGATATATAGAGAGTGAGGGGGATAGATATATAGAGATTGAGGGGGATAGATGTATAGAGAGTGAGGGGGATAGATGTATAGAGAGTGAGGGGGATAGATGTATAGAGAGTGAGGGGGATAGATGTATAGAGAGTGAGGGGGATAGATGTATAGAGAGTGAGGGCGATAGATATATAGAGAGTGAGGGGGATAGATAAATAGAGAGAGAGTGAGGGGGATAGATAAATAGAGAGAGAGTGGGGGGGATAGAGAGAGGGTGAGGGGGATATATGAATAGAGAGAGAGAGTTAGGGGGATAGATAAATAGAGAGAGAGTGAGGGGGATAGATGTATAGAGAGAGAGTGAGGGGGATAGAGAGAGTGAGGGGGATAGATAAATAGAGAGAGAGAGAGGGGGATAGATGAATAGAGATTGAGTGAGGGGGATAGATAAATAGAGATAGTGAGGGAGATATATAAATAGAGAGAGAGGTGAAAATGGAGAGAGTGAGGGGGATAGATATATAGAGAGTGAGGGGGATAGATAAATAGAGAGTGAGGGGTATAGATAAATAGAGAGTGAGGGGTATAGATATATAGAGAGTGAGGGGGATAGATATATAGTGAGGGGGATAGATAAATAGAGAGTGAGGGAGATAGATAAATAGAGAGGTGAAAATGGAGAGAGTGAGGGGGATAGATATATAGAGAGTGAGGGGGATAGATGTATAGAGAGTGAGGGGGATAGATGTATAGAGAGTGAGGGGGATAGATGTATAGAGAGTGAGGGGGATAGATGTATAGAGAGTGAGGGGGATAGATGTATAGAGAGTGAGGGGGATAGATGTATAGAGAGTGAGGGGGATAGATGTATAGAGAGTGAGGGGGATAGATGTATAGAGAGTGAGGGGGATAGATGTATAGAGAGTGAGGGGGATAGATATATAGAGATTGAGGGGGATAGATGTATAGAGAGTGAGGGGGATAGATGTATAGAGAGTGAGGGGGATAGATGTATAGAGAGTGAGGGGGATAGATGTATAGAGAGTGAGGGGGATAGATGTATAGAGAGTGAGGGGGATAGATGTATAGAGAGTGAGGGGGATAGATGTATAGAGAGTGAGGGGGATAGATGTATAGAGAGTGAGGGGGATAGATATATAGAGAGTGAGGGGGATAGATAAATAGAGAGAGAGTGAGGGGGATAGATAAATAGAGAGAGAGTGGGGGATAGATAGAGAGGGTGAGGGGGATATGAATAGAGAGAGAGAGTTAGGGGGATAGATAAATAGAGAGAGAGTGAGGGGGATAGATGTATAGAGAGAGAGTGAGGGGGATAAGAGAAGTGAGGGGGATAGATAAATAGAGAGAGAGAGAGGGGGATAGATGAATAGAGATTGAGTGAGGGGGATAGATAAATAGAGATAGTGAGGGAGATATATAAATAGAAAGAGAGATTAAAATGGAGAGAGTGAGGGGGATAGATATATAGAGAGTGAGGGGGATAGATATATAGAGAGTGAGGGGTATAGATAAATAGAGAGTGAGGGGTATAGATATATAGAGAGTGAGGGGGATAGATATATAGTGAGGGGGATAGATAAATAGAGAGTGAGGGAGATAGATAAATAGAGAGGTGAAAATGGAGAGAGTGAGGGGGATAGATATATAGAGAGTGAGGGGGATAGATGTATAGAGAGTGAGGGGGATAGATGTATAGAGAGTGAGGGGGATAGATGTATAGAGAGTGAGGGGGATAGATGTATAGAGAGTGAGGGGGATAGATGTATAGAGAGTGAGGGGGATAGATGTATAGAGAGTGAGGGGGATAGATGTATAGAGAGTGAGGGGGATAGATGTATAGAAAGTGAGGGGGATAGATAAATAGAGAGTGAAGGGGATAGATAAATAGAGAGGTTAAAATGGAGAGAGTGGGGGGGATAGATCAATAGAGAGAGAGTGAGGGGGATATATATATAGAGAGAGGGGTGAAAATGAAGAGAGTGAGGGGGAGATATATAGAGAGTGAGGGGGATAGATATATAGAGAGTGAGGGGGATAGATATATAGAGTGAGGGGGATAGATATATAGAGAGTGAGGGGATAGATAAATAGAAAGAGAGATTAAAATGGAGAGTGAGGGGGATAGATATATAGAGTGAGGGGGATAGATATATAGAGTGAGGGGGATAGATATATAGAGAGTGAGGGGATAGATAAATAGAAAGAGAGATTAAAATGGAGAGTGAGGGGGATAGATATATAGAGAGTGAGGGGGATAGATATATAGAGAGTGAGGGGGATAGATATATAGAGAGTGAGGGGGATAGATATATAGAGAGTGAGGGGGATAGATATATAGAGAGTGAGGGGGATAGATATATAGAGAGTGAGGGGGGTAGATGTATAGAGAGTGAGGGGGATAGATATATAGAGAGTGAGGGGGGTAGATGTATAGAGAGTGAGGGGTATAGATGTATAGAGAGTGAGGGGTATAGATGTATAGAGAGTGAGGGGGATAGATATATAGAGAGTGAGGGGGATAGATAAATAGAAAGAGAGATTAAAATGGAGAGAGTGAGGGGGATAGATATATAGAGAGTGAGGGGGATAGATGTATAGAGAGTGAGGGGGATAGATGTATAGAGAGTGAGGGGTATAGATGTATAGAGAGTGAGGGGGATAGATAAAGAGAGTGAAGGGGATAGATAAATAGAGAGGTGAAAATGGAGAGAGTGGGGGGATAGATAAATAGAGAGAGAGTGAGGGGGATATATATATAGAGAGAGGGGTGAAAATGAAGAGAGTGAGGGGGATAGATAAATAGAGAGAGAGTGGGGGGGATAGAGAGAGGGTGAGGGGGATAGAGAGAGAGGGGGATATATGAATAGAGAGAGAGTTAGGGGGATAGATAAATAGAGAGAGAGTGAGGGGGATAGATAAATAGAGAGAGAGTGAGGGGGATAGAGAGAGTGAGGGGGATAGATAAATAGAGAGAGAGAGAGGGGGATAGATGAATAGAGATTGAGTGAGGGGGATAGATAAATAGAGAGAGTGAGGGAGATAGATATATAGAGAGTGAGGGAGATAGATAAATAGAGAGAGAGGTGAAAATGGTGAGAGTGAGGGGGATAGATATATAGAGAGTGAGGGAGATAGATATATAGAGAGTGAGGGAGATAGATATATAGTGAGGGGGATAGATAAATAGAGAGTGAGGGAGATAGATATATAGAGAGTGAGGGAGATAGATAAATAGAGAGAGGTGAAAATGGAGAGAGTGAGGGGGATAGATATATAGAGAGTGAGGGGGATAGATATATAGAGAGTGAGGGGGTAGATATATAGAGAGTGAGGGAGATAGATAAATAGAGAGTGAGGGGGATAGATGTATAGAGAGTGAGGGAGATAGATAAATAGAGAGTGAGGGGGATAGATGTATAGAGAGTGAGGGGGATAGATGTATAGAGAGTGAGGGGGATAGATATATAGAGAGTGAGGGGGATAGATGTATAGAGAGTGAGGGGGATAGATGTATAGATGAGGGGGTATAGATGTATAGAGTGAGGGGGATAGATGTATAGAGAGTGAGGGGGATAGATAAATAGAGAGTGAAGGGGATAGATAAATAGAGAGGTGAAAATGGAGAGAGTGGGGGGATAGATAAATAGAGAGAGAGTGAGGGGGATATATATATATAGAGAGAGGGGTGAAAATGAAGAGAGTGAGGGGGATAGATATATAGAGAGTGAGGGGATAGATATATAGAGAGTGAGGGGGATAGATATATAGAAAGAGAGATTAAAATGAGTGAGGGGGATAGATAAATAGAGAGTGAGGGGGATAGATAAAGTGAGGGGGATAGAGAGTGAGGGGGATAGATAAATAGAGAGTGAGGGGGATAGATATATAGAGAGTGAGGGGGATAGATATATAGAGAGTGAGGGGGATAGATATATAGAGAGTGAGGGGGATAGATATATAGAGAGTGAGGGGATAGATAAATAGAAAGAGAGATTAAAATGGAGAGAGTGAGGGGGATAGATATATAGAGAGTGAGGGGGGTAGATGTATAGAGAGTGAGGGGTATAGATGTATAGAGAGTGAGGGGGATAGATAAATAGAGAGTGAAGGGGATAGATAAATAGAGAGTTGAAAATGGAGAGAGTGGGGGGATAGATAAATAGAGAGAGAGTGAGGGGGATATATATATATAGAGAGAGGGGTGAAAATGAAGAGAGTGAGGGGGATAGATAAATAGAGAGAGAGTGGGGGGATAGATAAGAGAGGGGGATATATGAATAGAGAGAGAGGGGGGATAGATATAGAGAGAGAGTGAGGGGGATAGAGAGATAGGGGGATAGAGAGAGTGAGGGGGATAGATAGAGAGAGAGTTAGGGGGATAGATAAATAGAGAGAGAGATGAATAGAGGGGATAGGGGGATGATAAATAGAGAGAGAGGGGGATAGAGAGAGTGAGGGGGATAGATAAATAGAGAGAGAGTGAGGGGGATAGATAAATAGAGAGAGAGAGTGAGGGGGATAGATGAATAGAGATTGAGTGAGGGGGATAGATAAATAGAGAGAGAGATAGATGAATAGGGGATAGATAGAGAGTGAGGGGGATAGATAAATAGAGAGAGTGAGGGGGATAGATAGAGTGGGGGATAGATAAATAGAGAGAGAGAGAGGGGGATAGATAAATAGAGAGAGAGTGAGGGGGATAGATGAATAGAGAGAGAGTGAGGGGGATAGATGAATAGAGAGAGAGTTAGGGGGATAGATAAATAGAGAGTGAGGGGGATAGATGAATAGAGAGAGAGTGAGGGGGATAGATGAATAGAGAGAGAGTGAGGGGGAGAGATGAATAGAGAGAGAGTGAGGGGGAGAGATGAATAGAGAGAGAGTGAGGGGGAGAGCTAAATAGAGGGAGAGTGAGGGGGAGAGATGAATAGAGGGAGGGGGAGAGATGAATAGAGGGAGGGGGAGAGATGAATAGAGGGAGGGGGAGAGATGAATAGAGAGAGTGAGGGGGAGAGATGAATAGAGAGAGAAGGTGGGAGCCAGCCAGAGGAGGTGTGGAGGGGAAGATAAAGAGCTGAGATAGGGAGAGTGCGGTCTGAGTCAGGCGCAGTAAAACCAGGCATGCATCACTGCAGGGCCAGAGTGGTTAACTTTAAGAGCGCAGAGCCGAGACGGGCAGTTTGCTAGAGGCCCCCCAACACAGAGGACTAACTGAAGAGCCCACACACGTTATTGATTAGTATTCGGCCTACACAGTAATACATAGAAATGATGGTTGATATTACTATAGAAATAGGATTACCATTTTCTGGATATTACATCAATACATAGTGATGACATGACATAGACATATGTATATTCACAGGTATTACATTTGAAATCAGAGGTTTGTATGTTATTGCATATCAGGTTACTATAGCATCAAAACAGCCGTCTGTTTGCTTTAGTGCAGGGATGTGGAATACATCTCAGGTGTGTTGCAGTGGCTAATGTGTGATCAAATGAAAGCTCCTGGCCTGCATATTGTCAATGATTAATGGCTTATGGCTTATTACATACAAACACATATGGCTGGGAATTGATATTCCAACAGGACGGAGCTGGTATTCATTCAGACTGGAACACACACACACACACACACACACACAGAGAATCTTACTGAGATAATATTTATTCAGACTGGATCACACACTCCTGTACCTCTCACTGGTGGTACTGTAGTAGAGCTCAACAGTGTTTCCAGATAGTACATCACCCTCCCAAGCTACTCTACTGTCGGGTGGAGATAGTGCATCACCCTCCCAAGCTACTCTACTGTCAGGTGGAGATAGTGCATCACCCTCCCAAGCTACTCTACTGTCAGGTGGAGATAGTGCATCACCCTCCCAAGCTACTCTACTGTCGGGTGGAGATAGTACATCACCCTCCTGTCGGGTGGAGATAGCACATCACCCTCCTGTCGGGTGGAGATAGCACATCACCCTCCTGTCGGGTGGAGATAGCACATCACCCTCCTGTCGGGTGGAGATAGCACATCACCCTCCTGTCACATCACCCTCCTGTCGGGTGGAGATAGCACATCACCCTCCTGTCGGGTGGAGATAGCACATCACCCTCCTGTCGGGTGGAGATAGCACATCACCCTCCTGTTGGGTGGAAATAGCACATCACCCTCCTGTCGGGTGGAGATAGTACATCACCCTCCTGTCGGGTGGAGATAGTACATCACCCTTCCAAGCTACTCTACTGTCGAGTGGAGATAGTACATCACCCTCCCAAGCTACTCTACTGTCGAGTGGAGATAGTACATCACCCTCCTGTCGGGTGGAGATAGCACATCACCCTCCTGTCGGGTGGAAATAGCACATCACCCTCCTGTCGGGTGGATAGTATATCACCCTCCTGTCGGGTGGAGATAGCCCATCACCCTCCTGTCGGGTGGATAGTACATCACCCTCCTGTCGGGTGGAGAGTGTCAGGCTAAAGAGCAGGTGAATGCAAACAGGAGGCAGTCTGTATGAACTGCTGAGCTCTCTCCTTTCATATCCTGAAATTAGTTAGGAACTCCCTGTAGAACTCGCTAACTCCAACAGCTTTGGCAGGTGGTCCTCCCCCTTAGCCTGACACACACACACACACACACACACTATCACACACACATACACACACACTATCACACACATACACACACACACTCACACACACACACACACACACACACACACACACTATCAAACACACACACACACACACCTCCTCCGCTGGTCATTGCCTCAGAGCCTTAAGCCATGTGGTGTGTGTGGCAGGGTGATGGAGAACATGCCTTCCCCTCCTCTCTCCCCTCCTGTCTCCCCCTCTCTCAAGCCTTCGCCCCTCAGGCATGCTGGCATGGGAGGCCATCTTTAGGGAGAGCCCTGGCACTAACCCCCCCCCTACTCTGTCGGCCTAGAATGGCACTCTGCCACCCCTGGCACCTCCCCACCCGCACACTGAGCACTCACTCGCTACTCCCATCCCTTTTAATGTCTCTCTGTCCCTCCCTCTCTCTCCATCCCTCTCCCTCCCTCTCTCTCCATCCATCTCTCTCCCTCCCTCTCTCTCCCTCCCTCTCTCCATCCATCTCTCCTATGCTCACCTTCTCTCTGCCTCTTTCCATCTTCCCGTCTCTCGCTCGACCTCCCATTCTCCATTTTCCTTTTCATCCATCTCCCTCTTCTCCAAGTCCTGTCTCTTCTTCCATCCCTCTCTCTTTTCCTAGTCCTGTCTCTTCTTCCATCCCTCTCTCTTCTCCTAGTCCTGTCTCTTCTTCCATCCCTCTCTCTTCTCCTCGTCCTGTCTCTTCTTCCATCCCTCTCTCTTTTCCTAGTCCTGTCTCTTCTTCCATCCCTCTCTCTTCTCCTAGTCCTGTCTCTTCTTCCATCCCTCTCTCTTTTCCTAGTCCTGTCTCTTCTTCCATCCCTCTCTCTTCTCCTAGTCCTGTCTCTTCTTCCATCCCCCTCTCTTCCCCTAGTCCTGTCTCTTCTACCATCCTTCTCTCTTCTCCTCAATCTGTCTCTTCTCCTAGTCCTGTCTCTTCTTCCATTCCTCTCTCTTCTCCTAGTCCTGTCTCTTCTTCCATCCCTCTCTTCTCCTAGACCCGTCTCTTCTTCCATCCCTCTCTCTTCTCCTAGTCCTCTCTCTCCTCCGAGTCCTGTCTCTTCTTCCATCCCTCTCTTCTCCTAGTCCTGTCTCTTCTTCCATCCTTCTCTCTTCTCCTAGTCCTGTCTCTTCTTCCATCCTTCTCTCTTCTCCTAGTCCTGTCTCTTCTTCCATCCCTCTCTCTTCTCCTAGTCCTGTCTCTTCTTCCATCCTTCTCTCTTCTCCTAGTCCTGTCTCTTCTTCCATCCCTCTCTTCTCCTAGTCCTGTCTCTTCTTCCATCCTTCTCTCTTCTCCTAGTCCTGTCTCTTCTTCCATCCTTCTCTCTTCTCCTCAATCTGTCTCTTCTCCTAGTCCTGTCTCTTCTTCCATTCCTCTCTCTTCTCCTAGTCCTGTCTCTTCTTCCATCCCTCTCTTCTCCTAGACCTGTCTCTTCTTCCATCCCTCTCTCTTCTCCTAGTCCTCTCTCTCCACCGAGTCCTGTCTCTTCTTCCATCCCTCTCTCTTCTCCTAGTCCTGTCTCTTCTTCCATCCTTCTCTCTTCTCCTAGTCCTGTCTCTTCTTCCATCCTTCTCTCTTCTCCTAGTCCTGTCTCTTCTTCCATCCCTCTCTCTTCTCCTAGTCCTGTCTCTTCTTCCATCCCTCTCTCTTCTCCTCGTCCTGTCTCTTCTTCCATCCCTCTCTCTTCTCCTAGTCCTGTCTCTTCTTCCATCCCTCTCTCTTCTCCTAGTCCTGTCTCTTCTTCCATCCCTCTCTCTTCTCCTAGTCCTGTCTCTTCTTCCATCCCTCTCTCTTCTCCTCGTCCTGTCTCTTCTTCCATCCCTCTCTCTTCTTCCATCCCTCTCTCTTCTCCTAGTCCTCTCTCTCTTCTCCTAGTCCTGTCTCTTCTTCCATCCCCCTCTCTTCTCCTAGTCCTGTCTCTTCTTCCATCCCTCTCTCTTCTCCTTGTCCTCTCTCTTCTCCTAGTCCTCTCTCTTCTTCCATTCCTGTCTTGCTCTTCATCCTGTCTATCTCACCTAGCTCAAAGAGAGGTTGTGCACAGCAATATGGGAAGGCAAGGTGCTAGCATCCAGAATTTGCATGTCTTTGAGAGCGCCGCCATGATGAATTATAATCCACAGGAATTAAAGTAAACGGCGGTGGATCAGACCTTTCATTCTAAATGAGATGTGATTTAAAACGCTGTTAATGCTGATTATTTCCGCTCTGCCTAAGCCCAACCCTGGCCTCTCCTCTCTCTCAGCCCCCCTCCCACATTCTGCTTCATGCCTCCCTTTGATAACATTATTCCATGGGGGGCTGTATGTGTTGAGGTGGGGAAAGTGTGTGTTACGGGAGAATCAATTCAACGGCTCAGACAAGAGACGTACTGTATGTGGCGGGGACCTTAGACAATCGTATTATAGATACTTGCGGCTCGAGCTGCCAAGCTGTGTACATGGGAACACCAGCTGGCTGGAGTGTTTATGGACATATTCATTCTATGAAGAAGGCGCAACAGCGACTTTTTAACCTCAGGAGGCTGAAGAAATCCGGCTTGACCCCCTAAGACCCTCACAAACTTCTACAGATGCACCCTTGAGAGCATCCTGTTGGGCTGTATCACCATAGCTATTTCATCATCTGCAACCACAGGGTTCTCTAGAGGGTGCTGCGGTCAGCCCACACTGCCTGCCCTCCGGGACATCTACAGCACCCAGTGTCACAGGAAAGGCCAAAAAGATTATCAAGGAGATAACCAAGCCATAGTCTGTTCACACCGCTGAAATCTAGGAGAAGGAAACAGTAAATCTAAAACAAAAATTCAGGAAATCACACAGTAATTAATTTGCATTTTATTGCATGACATAAGTATTTGATCACCTACCAACCAGTAAGAATTCCGGCTCTCACAGACCTGTTAGTTTTTCTTTAAGAAGCCCTCCTGTTCACCACTCATTACCTGTATTAACTGCACCTGTTTTAACTTGTTACCTGTAAAAAAGACACCTGTCCACACACTGAATCAAACACAATGGCCAAGACCAGAGAGCTGTGTAAGGACATCGGGGATAAAATTGTAGACCTGCACAAGGCTGGGATGGGCTACAGAACAATAGACAAGCAGATTGGTGAGAAGGCAACAACTGTTGGCTCATTTATTAGAAAATGGAAGAAGTTCAAGATGAAGGTCAATCACCCTCGGTCTGGGGCTCCATGCAAGATCTCACCTCGTGGGGCGTCAATGATCATGAGGAAGGTGAGGGATCCGCCCAGAACCAAACGGCAGGACCTGGTCAATGACCTAAAGAGAGCTGGGACCACATGACCACCGTCATGGATTAAAATCCTGCAGTGCACGCAAGGTCCCCCTGCTCAAGCCAGCGCATGTCCAGGCCCATCTGAAGTTTGCCCATTCCCATCTGGGTGATCCAGAGGAGGAATGGGAGAAGGTCATGTGGTCTGATGAGACAAAAATAGAGCTTTTTGGTCTAAACTTCACTCGCCGTGTTTGGAGGAAGGAGGATGAGTACAACCCCAAGAACACCATCCCAACCGTGAAGCATGGAGGTGGAAACATCATTCTTTGGGGATGATTTTCTGCAAAGGGGACAGGACGACTGCACCGTATTAAGGGGAGGATGGATGGGGCCATGTATCGCGAGATCTTGGCCAACAACCTCCTTCCCTCAGTAAGAGCATTGAAGATGGGTCGTGGCTAGGTCTTACAGCATGTCAACGACCCGAAACACACAGCCAGGGCAACTAAGGAGTGGCTCCGTAAGAAGCATCTCAAGGTCCTGGAGTGGCCTAGCCAGTCTCCAGACCTGAACCCAATAGAAAATCTTTGGAGGGAGCTGAACGTCCGTATTGCCCAGCGGCAGCCCTGAAACCTGAAGGATCGGTAGAAGGTCTATATGGAGGAGTGGGCCAAAATCCCTACTGCAGTGTGTGCAAACCTGGTCAGAACTACAGGAAACGTATGATCTCTGTAATTGCAAACAAAGGTTTCTGTACCAAATATTAAGTTCTGCTTTTCTGATGTATCAAATACTTATGTCATGCAATTAAAATGCAAATGAAATACTGAAAAATCATACAATGTGATTTTTGTTTTAGATTCCGTCTCTCACAGTTGAAGTGTACTACCTATGATAAAAATGACAGACCTCTACATGCTTTGTAAGTAGGAAAACCTGCTAAATCGGCAGTGTATCAAATACTTGTGTGTGTGTATATATGCCAGACCCGTAACTACCAGACCCGTAACCGTAACTACCAGACCCGTAACCATAACTACCAGACCCGTAACCGTAACTACCAGACCCGTAACCGTAACTACCAGACCCGTTCCCATAAATAACAGACCCGTAACTACCAAACCCGTCCCCGTAACTACCAGACCCGTCCCCGTAACTACCAGACCCGTCCCCATAACTACCAGACCCGTCCCCATAACTACCAGACCCGTCCCCATAACTACCAGACCCGTCCCCATAACTACCAGACTTGTCCCCGTAACTACCAGACCCGTAACTACCAGACCCGTCCCCGTAACTACCAGACCCGTCCCCGTAACTACCAGACCCTTAACTACCAGACCCGTCCCCATAACTACCAGACCCGTAACTACCAGACCCGTAACCATAACTACCAGTCCCGTAACTACCAGACCCATAACTTCCAGACCCGTAACTACCAGACCTGTCCCCATAACTACCATTCCCGTAACTACCAGATCCGTAACTACCAGACCTGTCCCCGTAACTACCAGACCTGTAACTACCAGACCCGTCCCTGTAACTACTAGACCCGTAACTACCAGACCCTTTCCCGTAACTACCAGACCCGTAACTACCTGACCCTTCCCCATAACTACCAGACCCTTCCCCCCTAACTACCAGACCCGTAACTACCAGACCCGTAACTACCCGACCCTTCCCCCCTAACTACCAGACCTGTAACTACCAGACCCTTCCCCCCCTAACTACCAGACCCGTAACTACCAGACCTGTAACTACTAGACCCTTCCCCCGTAACTACCAGACACGTAACTACCAGACCCTTCCCCCCTAACTACCAGACCCGTAACTACCAGAACCGTCTGCATAACTACCAGACCCGTAACTACCAGAACTGTCCCCGTAACTACCAGACCCGTCCCCATAACTACCAGACCCGTAACTACCAGAACCGTCTGCGTAACTACCAGACCCGTAACTACCAGACCCGTCCCCGTAACTACCAGAACCGTAACTCCCAGACCCGTCCCCGTAACTACCAGACCCGTAACTACCAGACCCATCCCCATAACTACCAGACCCGTAACTACCAGACCCGTAACTACCAGACCCGTAACTACCAGACCCGTCCCCATAACTACCCCGTAACTACCAGACCCTTCCCGTAACTACCAGAACTACCAGACCCTTCCCCATAACCAGACCCTTACCAGACCCCCTAACTACCAGACCCGTAACTACCAGACCCGTAACTACCAGACCCGTAACTACCAGACCCGTAACTACCAGACCTTTCCCCGTAACTACCAGACCTTTCCCCGTAACTACCAGACCATTCCCCGTAACTACCAGACCATTCCCCGTAACTACCAGACCCATAACTACCAGACCCGTCACTACCAGACCCGTCACTACCAGACCCATAACTACCAGACCTTTCCCCGTAACTACCAGACCCGTAACTACCAGACCCGTAACTACCAGACCCGTAACTACCAGACCCGTAACTACCAGACCCATAACTACCAGACCCATAACTACCAGACCCGTAACTACCAGACCTTTCCCGTAACTACCAGACCCGTAACTACCAGACCCGTAACTACCAGACCCGTAACTACCAGACCCGTAACTACCAGACCCATAACTACCAGACCCATAACTACCAGACCCGTAACTACCAGACCTTTCCCCGTAACTACCAGACCCGTAACTACCAGACCCGTAACTACCAGACCCGTCCCCGTAACTACCAGACCCGTCCCCGTAACTACCAGACCCGTAACTACCAGACCCGTAACTACCAGACCCGTAACTACCAGACCCGTAACTAGCAGACCCGTCCCCATAACTGCCACTCTGCATCTGCTGTCTGTCTGTCTGCAAGTATAAACACCATGGGTTCACGCAGCCAACATACCGCTCAGGAAGGAGACGTGTTCTGTCTCCTAGAGATGAATGTACTTTGGTGCGAAAAGTGAAAATCAATCCCAGAACAACAGCAAAGGACCTTGTGAAGATGCTGGAGGAAACGGGTACAATGTATCTATATCCACAGTAAAACGGGTCCTATATCGACATAACCTGAAAGGCCGCTCAGCAAGGAAGTAGCCACTGCTCCAAAACCGCCATAAAAAAGCCAGACTACGGTTTGCAACTGTACATGGGGACAAAGATCGTACTTTTTGGAGAAATGGCCACTCGTCTGATGAAACAAAAATATAACTGTTTGGCCACAATGACCATCGTTATGTTTAAAGGAAAGGGGACGAGGCTTGCAAGCCGAAGAACACCATCCCAACCGTGAAGCACGGGGGTGGCAGTGTCATGTTGTGTGGTGCTTTTTCTGCAGGAGGGACTGGTGCACTTCACAAAATAGATGGCATCATGAGGGAGAAAAAATTATATATTGAAGCAACATCTCATCAGTCAGGAAGTTAAAGCATGGTTGCAAATGGGTCTTCCAAGTGAACAATGACCCTAAGCATGCTTCCAAAGTTGTGGCAAAATGGCTTAATAAGGACAACAAAGTCAAGCTATTGGAGTGGCCATCACAATTTGTGAGCAGAACTGAAAAAGTGTGTGCAAGCAAGGAGGTCTACAAACCTGACTCAGTTACACCAGCTCTGTCAGGAGGAATGGGCCAAAATTCAACAAACTTATTGTGGAAGGCTACCCGAAACATTTGACCCAAGTTAAACAATTTAAAGGCAATGCTACTAAATACAAATTGCATGTATGTAAACTTCTGACCCACTGGGAATGTGATGAAAGAAATAAAAGCTGAAATAAATCATTCTCTCTACTATTATTCTGACATTTCACATTCTTAAAATATAGTGTTGATCCTAACTGACCCAAGACAGGGATTAAATGTCATGAATTGTGAAAAACTGAGTTTAAATGTATTTGATTAAGTTGTATGTAAACTTCTGACTTCAACTGTACATGCACCATCTTTCATCGAGAGAATATTCTCGTTAGGTACATTCACAGCATACTGTCACCACACACACACAGAGACCTATCTGACACAAAAGTGATTCATTCCATGACTGAAGTTGAAGTCTATTAAAAAGCATTAAGTTCCAGTACGGTCGTACAGACACCATCTTGGTGCTCGATCACCACAGTAAAAGTAGGCCAACCAAAGGCGACGACGTCAGATGACTTACATGACTTCCAACCCGTCTCGCACAATCAGGCTGCGCTAAGCGAACGCTGTCATCGAGTGAAAAAGTTCTTTAGCTCTACAAGCTAATCATCTCCCCTTTTGCAAATGAACAATAAATTACAAAACACAGAAGCCTCTTGCTAATTATCAATCACTAACGTAGCATGAACCTCGTATATTATCCCTAGTCCTTTTCAATAGAACATTTGTTCTAGAGTTAGTTAGCTTCAAACGCTAACTCTCCCTTTTTTGTTTTTAACCTTTATTTAACTAGGCAAGTCAGTTAAGAACAACTTCTTATTTACAATGATGGCCAAGGGACAGTGGATTAACTGCCTAAAATGTACTTTTTGGTCCACCAGCCACTGTGGCAGGTAGATGGAAAAATTGGTCAGCCAAAATATGTGACAGGTCTGTGTGTGAGAGATTTGGGTTCTGACTAGGAGAAGACTATCTCTTTGTGTCAGTTGAAGTAGCAGACTGAAACTTCCATTTTAAAAACAGCCAACCTTGTGAACAAAACAATGTAAATAGCCAAGAAACACGAGGACAAAGTTTCCGTTTGTAGACTTTAGAGTACATTTGAAACAGGCAGAAATGAATCAGCACAGTGCACAAACCAGGCAGTGTTGCCATGAGGTGGGATATAGATTCATATTTACGTTGAAACAAAACCATTATCTAAATCTACCCGCATTTGGCGGATGTTAATGCTATGCCCTAGTTGGCTCTTTGTAGCAACATAAGCTAATACACAACACTCACCTAGCGCTTTGAGCTAGGATTGTTGTTTTGACTTTGGTGTTTGTTTGCTCCAGTGTGTGTTTGTGTGTTAACTCCAGTGTTAGCGTCGCTAGCTCCAGTGTTTGTGTTGGTGCTGATGCAGGCATGTGAGTGTGGAGTGTTTTGGGAGGGAGGGAGGGAGGGAGGGAGAGAGCAGAAGGCAGCTGTGATGTGGATGGAGCCGGAGAGTTTAGAAGGACGTACGCTGCTGCTTGAAGCCCAAGCTGAAGAGGGATATGAGAGCTGGGGATCAGACCAACACTTGCTTTTAATTTCTGTGCTGTTCTGCAGATGAGAGGCCCCATGGGATCTGTAGTTTATTTCCCAACAGATGATTTTTATTTTGGCAGTGTAGGTCAATTGCACTACTGTGACGGGACAGATGTGCTGCCTCGTGGGAAATGTAGTGGGGAGTTGCAGTGTACATTTTATTATGAGAGGAGTAGTGTAGTTTCTTTGTAGGTGTTATATGGGGAGGCAGGTAGCCTGGTGGTTGGAGCGTTGGACTAGTAACCGAAAGGTTGCTAGATCGAATCCCTGAGCTGACAAGGTTCAAATCTGTCGTTCTGAACAAGGCAGTTAACCCACTGTTCCTAGGCCGCCATTGAAAATAAGAATTTCTTCTTAACTGACTTGCCTAGTTAAATAAAGGTTCAAATACAGTGTAATTATTCTGTGGTGAAATGCCTTGTGCAAGTGAAGTTGTTACAATTTGGTGTAACTGCCGAGAGGAACAAATGAGGTGCTTTGGGGATGTGTAGTTTTTTCTATTGTGCTGAAGGCAGACAGGATGCCCCATGGGAAATGCAGTTTCTTCTATTACAGTGTAATTGTGCGGTGGGGCATTGCTGTGATTCCTCATAGGAAATGTAGTTTCTTCTATCAGTGTAATTGAACAGTGAGGTAGAGATGAGATGCCACATGGGAGTTGTAGGTTTGTCGGTTAATAACAGCCATCTGCCCTTATCAGTGAACAGCAGAGATAAATTGAGTACTCAATAGCAGCACAGGCTCCGAGGCCCTACAGACACACAGAGAGACACAACCAATCACTCACCTATCATAGGCAGTAAAGATAGACAGTTCTGAGACATACAGGCTAACTCTTTTGTCGTGGTGTACTCAATGGCCTTTTGCAGTACTTTCAACCAACTTTGTCTGGTTGACAGCTTGCCATCGACCCCCTCACCCTAAACCCCCCATGGGTCCCTGTCATGTCCCATCACCCCCCCCCCCCCATGTGTAAAAGCATGCCCCTTCCTCCTGACTGTTCGATACCTCATTAACCAGTAAGAGTTCGTGTTGAACGCGTAATGGACACTTTCCTATCGACCCTACCTCTCATACCCACACACACACACACCGCCAGCAGCAGTGCTCTGGGGGCCTTGTGACATGTCCAGGGTGACAGTGACACACGCCACTAGCCAAGCTCTATTTCCCCTGACCCTACCTCTCATACCCACACACACACCGCCAGCAGCAGTGCTCTGGGGGCCTTGTGACATGTCCAGGGTGACAGTGACACGTGCCACTAGCCAAGCTCTATTTCCCCTGACCCTACCTCTCATACCCACACACCGCCAGCAGCAGTGCTCTGGGGGCCTTGTGACATGTCCAGGGTGACAGTGACACACGCCACTAGCCAAGCTCTATTTCCCCTGACCCTACCTCTCATACCCACACACACACCGCCAGCAGCAGTGCTCTGGGGGCCTTGTGACATGTCCAGGGTGACAGTGACACGTGCCACTAGCCAAGCTCTATTTCCCCTGACCCTACCTCTCATACCCACACACACACACACACCGCCAGCAGCAGTGCTCTGGGGGCCTTGTGACATGTCCAGGGTGACAGTGACACGCGCCACTAGCCAAGCTCTATTTCCCCTGACCCTACCTCTCATACCCACACACACACACACACACCGCCAGCAGCAGTGCTCTGGGGGCCTTGTGACATGTCCAGGGTGACAGTGACACGCGCCACTAGCCAAGCTCTATTTCCCCTGACCCTACCTCTCATACCCCCACACACACACACACACCGCCAGCAGCAGTGCTCTGGGGGCCTTGTGACATGTCCAGGGTGACAGTGACACGCGCCACTAGCCAAGCTCTATTTCCCCTGACCCTACCTCTCATACCACACACACACACCGCCAGCAGCAGTGCTCTGGGGGCCTTGTGACATGTCCAGGGTGACAGTGACACGCGCCACTAGCCAAGCTCTATTTCCCCTGACCCTACCTCTCATACCCACACACACCGCCAGCAGCAGTGCTCTGGGGGCCTTGTGACATGTCCAGGGTGACAGTGACACGCGCCACTAGCCAAGCTCTATTTCCCCTGACCCTACCTCTCATACCCACACACACACACACCGCCAGCAGCAGTGCTCTGGGGGCCTTGTGACATGTCCAGGGTGACAGTGACACGCGCCACTAGCCAAGCTCTATTTCCCCTGACCCTGACCACACACACTCGTGCCTCCCCCGAAACCCTGGGGTCAGGAGAGGAGGGAGAGACAGAGGGGGGAAGTGAGGGTTGGGGTTGGAGAGTGGGTGTAGGTCATTTAAACTTCTGTCACTTCACAGTGGGTGATCTCATGGGGAGAGACAATAAAAGAGAGAAATAGAAACAAACTTTTACTGCTACTCTAACCTAGGTCTGCCCTAGTTTTCTGCCAACTCATCTTTAGCCAACTCATCTTTAGCCAACTCATCTTTAGCCAACTCATCTTTAGCTATGTCTATAGGGTTCCCTTTTTTAATACTTTCTTTTGTTGTATCATAATAATTTAGGCTGGTTTATATGGTCAACATTTTCTTTCAGTGGAAAATGACTTACAAGAGACATCATTACATTGGTCTGTCTGTGTATTTTACCATCAAATGCACTTGTGTAGGTCACATTTCAAAGTTCTCAGCCTGTGTGTCTCTACCTGGTGTGTGTGTGTGTGGAGATGAAGTAGGCCCACATACCTTTTTAAAAACCTTGTTCACAATGTTTCTATCCAGGAGTAGGACTGTGGTCATGACATTTTGTCAGCCAGTGATTGTCAAGCTAATAACTATCGGTCTCACAGTAATTGACCGTTAATTAACATAAACATGTTTAACATCTCCTGGCTTCCACACACAGCCTCCAAGTCTGATGCAGACCTTTGGAACATCTACATTTTTAAAAGTCTAATAAATGTAATATATTTTAGACCGGTCTAAAGAAACATGATATGAAGAAAATGTAGACTATTTCAGATGAACACACTAGCATACTCTGAGTTGTCCTTATGGTAGGCCCTGATCTGGCTATCCTGTAGTTAATTTACATGCCAGCCAGGTAGGCTATACTCCTGTTGTAAAGCGATGCAATGGGCTTAATATTAGGAAAGTTAATAAATATGGTAGGTCTAGCCTATAGAATGCGGATGGGATCCACCTCTTTTTAATAGAGGCCATCAAAACTGTTTTCTCACATTTGCATAGCCTAAAGAAATGTTGCATCATGAGCTCATGGACTCTCATGAAGTGTTTGATTAGATTTTCGATAACATTTGCATTGATGTCAGAGTGATTAGAGGGACAATAGAGTGCCAAGTACCAGGCAGTTAGCCATTTTTGTAGGCTACTAATGACCATCAGCAGCATCAGAGCTTGGAGAAGCCTAGTGACCGTGACTAAGCAGTCACGGGGAATTTGACTGCGGTCATGACTCGTGATTGTCGGTGTGATGGTAATACGGTCACCGTAACAGCCCCACCCCAGAGTGTATATGTGTGTGTATAGCCTATATAACGTGGTGCGTTGTGTGCCTGTACTCACGGAAGCAGGGTCCTCTGGGGCGCACCCCTGTCGCTGGTGCTCCTTAACTCGTGGAACCATCGTTTGCGGGGCGCTGTCATGCCACGTTGTCCCCCTCGCTGCCTGAAAGCCCCCGACAGACCACACTGCTGCAGCTACCAGCATGTACCGGGGCCTGTCCCAGCATGCCTCACAGGGACTTCAGAGGGACACACACGTGCATGCAGACACGCAGTCACACAAACAGGCAGATATACCGTACTCTCACACACAGACATGCACCGTTGGCACACACACACTCCCACACACAGCCTCCAGGGAGCAGTCTCTGACGAAGACTGCTGTGATTAAAAGAGGGGCTTTTCAAATCAAATCCATTTACCAGGATGTCTGGAGAGACATGGGGAGAACACAGTCTCCTCTCGCCATGCACAGACAGACAGTCCACCTCCCAGTCTCTCTGTGAGGGATATCACTTAAAGATGAACTATGCAGAAATAGCTCCACCATTTCCTGGTTGCTCAAATTCTAATAGTTTGCCTAATTTCAGTTTCCGTTACAAAACAAGCAAGTCTAGTGCAGAGAATCATTGTACCATCTAAAACCCTGAAATGTGTTTTCCATTACCAAAAATATTGTATTTTCAGCTGTTTGAAGCTGGTGTACAAAATTGAAAGTAAAAGACGCAAAAACTAAACTTAAGAACGGGAAGCATAGAAATAGCGTACATAGAACAGATCTACCGCTTCTTAGACATGCTTTCAATTACAATGACAGATCTAAAACTCAATTTTTATGTGGATTCGGTTAGGTCGCCCAAAATCATCTTGCAGCTTTAAAACTAACACCCAGGACTGCAGAGTCAGACCAGCCTGGAAAGAACTACGAAGCAAGGAGTTTTATTCACAAGTACAGAGGCAGACTGTTCAGAAGATCAATTGGACTTGGATACCAGTTATTAATCCTTTGCTGACTATTCATAAAATGGAATACATGTGGTCTCTCTTTTTGTGTTTTGGGGGAAAGGGAGAGAGAGAGAGAGAGAGAGAGGGGGATGTTTTGCAAGTCGGAGAAGAGGCATCGGGTGTATAATATGACTGATACTTAGTGTTGCTAACGAGCGTTATCTTTGTCCTACAAAAGGAAGAACATTGTTCCAGATGGACTATAATGGGGTTCTAAGGCATCACCTGCATTGATTCAGACACTATGGTAATGAATGTACTCTCTGTACCAAAAACAGGATGCACATCATCTGTTCATCCTGAACCAGAACCACTCACACCTCCTGCCAAAAACCTGCCATCGAGCACATTCACAGACTTGCACCAAAACAGCTTGCACTCTCACATACACACATGTAGAGAGACACACACACACCAAAACACCACCTGAGCTTGCACTCTCACATACACACATGTAGAGAGACACACACACACCACCTGAGCTTGCACTCTCACATACACACATGTAGAGAGACACACACACCAAAACACCACCTGAGCTTGCACTCTCACATACACACATGTAGAGACACACACACACACACCAAAACACCACCTGTGTATAGTGATCCACCGAACACCAACCTGGTATAGATGGGACCAGGGGCATCTGTCTGGCATATGGAGCTCTGTGGGGTCATGCAGTACTATTATATCTCTCGTTCTTCCTCCTCTCCCCCCTACTATCATTCTGAAATACACAACGCCCACCCCCCCTATCCTATTGAGTAATTTAGTTGAGATATTTGGTTCCGTAATCTTTTTGTTTGATGGTTTATTGGCTAGTGATTGTCCTCCAGTGTAGAGACCGTCTGGTGGCTGTGAAAAGGTCCTGAAAGGGCTTTTCTGGAACAGCATATGGGCCCATATTAGGAGGATGCTAGGCACACACACTGGTTTCCTGCTCTCACATACTGTACTGAAGAGAACAGCAGGAGAAGGTCTGTCAGGAAGGCACCCCTTAGTTAAAGGACAAAGAGCTTGGCTAGCTGTCTGGCAGATCCCTTTCATTTATATAGTAATGCCTCCATATAGTCCCCTGCTATTGGCCAGGACCAAAGTAATGCTTCCTTGTAGTCCCCTGCTATTGGCCAGGACCAAATATGAGGTCATTATTGAGATGGGGTTAGTCTAAGAGGTCTCCAAAGCAGACGGTAGGTGGCTCAGATGTCACCGCAGACCTCTGGAGTAAGACCTTAATGCTATGGACTAGGACCTCCGTATGGTCACTTCTGTTTGGGAATATGTGAACATCTGCTGTCCCCTTTTCTAAATTCTCACTCTTAGTTAGCTTTGATTGATAGCTTATGCAGCGGTTGCAGTTTTCGACACCCCACACACACACACAGTCTCTCTCTCTCTCACACACACACACACACACACACACACATAGTCTCTCTCTCTCTCTCTCACACACACACACACACACACTCACACACATAGTCTCTCTCTCTCTCTCTCTCTCTCTCTCACACACACACACACACACACACACAAAAAGCTGTACGATCCAGCTGTACTGAAGTATGTTCTTCTCCCTTACCCTCATGTGTTCTGGGTTGCTATCAAATGAACCAGTGTATACCAGCAAGCTAAGCAATTAAACCCGATGCAGAATCCACGCTCTGCAGTTTTCAACATCTGCCGTTCTCCTATGTCTGTGTTCATTTCCATGGCCGGGAGTCTCATCTGTTCTCCTGATCAGTTATGATGCATGATGGAACCCTCTGTGGTTAATATGGTACTGTATAGAGTAGACTGCCTCACCCCCCCTCCCCCCCTCCCTCAGCCTTTGACTCACTCTCTTCCACTCTTCACCCTCTCACCCCTTCTGTCCTCCTTATCCGTCCCCTCTTCTCATCCCTTATTTTTCCTGTCCTCCTCCACCCCTTCCCCTCACTCTTATTCTCCCCCCTTCATTGCCTTCGACCCCTTTCTCTTCCCCACCCCTCTCCCAATTCTCCCCTATCACCCATTTTCTCCTCTTCAACCCACCCTCCATCTTGTGTATCCTCCCTCCCCACTTCTCCTCACCCACTTTCCCCAGACTGACCCGAGACACACACTCCAAAAGCCTCCCCATCGATCACGCTGGCAGGAAGGAGCCAGAGCTGAGGCTGGGTTAGCTTGGGTTAACCCAAGAGAGGAGAGAGAGGAGGGCTGGCCAGAACCATGTAGAGCTAAACCGCTCAGTCACAGTGCAGAGCACCCTCCTGGTTTGGAGCTGTTCAGCCTCTATATACACACACACACACACACACACGGACAGACAATACCCACAGTCTCTCTTGACCGTAACCGGACATTTCCTTTCTGTCTCTCATTTTAAGACTCTTCTCCACCCCCTCCTCCTCCATCTCTCTACCTCCCTCCCCCATCCCTTGCTCTCGTCATGCTGTGTCCTGTGACTCATCGTCAGGCTCAGTCAATGGGGCTAAATGGACACTCTGGCATAATAAGAGGTCAATATGCCCAGTGCTGCCTGTCTGCAGCTTCTCTCTCGCTCTCTTTCTCTGTCTCTGTCAGTATCGCCTCTCTTATCGTCTCTTTCACTCTGTCTGTCTCTTTCACTCTGTCTGTCTCTTTCACTCTGTCTGTCTCTTTCACTCTGTCTGTCTCTCTCACTCTGTCTGTCTCTCTCACTCTGTCTGTCTCTCTCACTCTGTCTGTCTCTCTCACTCTGTCTGTCTCTCTCACTCTGTCTGTCTCTCTCACTCTGTCTGTCTCTCTCACTCTGTCTGTCTCTCTCACTCTCTGTCTCTCTCACTCTGTCTGTCTGTCTGTCTCTATAAACTATCGCTCTGTCTGTCTCTCTCACTATCACTCTGTCTCTCTCACTCTGTCTGTCTCTCTCACTCTGTGTGTCTGTCTGTCTCTGTAAACTATCGCTCTGTCTGTCTCTGTAAACTATCGCTCTGTCTGTCTCTCACTATCACTCTCTCTCTCTCTCTCTCTCTCTGTTTGTCTGTCTCTCTCACTCTGTCTGTCTGTCTCTCTCACTCTGTCTGCCTGTCTCTCTCACTCTGTCTGTCTGTCTCTCTCACTCTGTCTGTCTGTCTCTCTCACTCTGTCTGTCTGTCTCTCTCACTCTGTCTGTCTGTCTCTCTCACTCTGTCTGTCTGTCTCTCTCACTCTGTCTGTCTGTCTGTCTGTCTCTCTCTGTCTGTCTGTCTCTCTCTGTCTGTCTGTCTCTCTGTCTCTGTCTGTCTGTCTCTGTCTGTCTGTCTCTGTCTGTCTGTCTCTCTCACTCTGTCTGCCTCTCTCTCTCACTCTGTCTGCCTGTCTCTCTCACTCTGTATGCCTGTCTCTCTCACTCTGTCTGCCTGTCTCTCTCACTCTGTCTGTCTGTCTCTCTCACTCTGTCTGTCTGTCTGTCTCTGCAAACTATCGCTCTGTCTGTCTCTCTCACTATCGCTCTGTCTGTCTCTCACTATCACTCTCTCTCTCTGTCTGTCTCTCTCACTCTGTCTGTCTGTCTCTCTCACTCTGTCTGTCTGTCTCTCTCACTCTGTCTGTCTGTCTCTCTCACTCTGTCTGTCTGTCTGTCTGTCTCTCTCACTCTGTCTGTCTGTCTGTCTCTCTCACTCTGTCTGTCTGTCTGTCTGTCTCTCTCACTCTGTCTGTCTGTCTGTCTGTCTCTCTCACTCTGTCTGTCTGTCTGTCTCTCTCACTCTGTCTGCCTGTCTCTCTCACTCTGTCTGTCTGTCTCTCTCACTCTGTCTGTCTGTCTGTCTGTCTCACTCTGTCTGTCTGTCTCACTCTGTCTGTCTGTCTCACTCTGTCTGTCTGTCTCACTCTGTCTGTCTGTCTCACTCTGTCTGTCTGTCTCACTCTGTCTGTCTGTCTCACTCTGTCTGTCTGTCTCACTCTGTCTGTCTGTCTCACTCTGTCTGTCTGTCTCACTCTGTCTGTCTGTCTGTCTGTCTCACTCTGTCTGTCTGTCTCTCTCACTCTGTCTGTCTGTCTGTCTCTCTCACTCTGTCTGTCTGCCTGTCTCTCTCACTCTGTCTGCCTGTCTCTCTCACTCTGTCTGCCTGTCTCTCTCACTCTGTCTGCCTGTCTCTCACTCTGTCTGCCTGTCTCTCTCACTATCGCACTGTCTCTCTCACTCTGTCTGTTCTCTCTTTCTCACTCTGTCTGCCTGTCTCTCTCACTATCGCACTGTCTCTCTCACTCTGTCTGTTCTCTCTTTCTCACTCTGTCTGCCTGTCTCTCTCACTATCGCACTGTCTCTCTCACTCTGTCTGTTCTCTCTTTCTCACTCTCATTTGAGCCGAAGCATCACAAGTAAAATCCTGTCTATCCAAGCCAGCCTAATTTCCCACACTTACACAAAGACTAAGGATGGGGGAGAAAATTCACAACAGTTATATTTGAGGATATATCATATTATTTTGATAATACTATTTTTGTGCTAGTTGGCTTAACCTGCACATCACATCTCCAGTATTTTCCTTCATAGCTTGTTCTCCATCGTAGTAGGAAGCCAATTTTTTTTCAGCACATTTACAAGACTGATCAAACTTGTTTTCTCATGACTCTATCTTGTTCCTCTGCCTCAGAGATATGGTGAGCAATATGTTTGGAACAACAAATCACAGTATCGAATCGCAATACATATAGAATTGTGATCATTTTATTTAGCTAGGCAAGTCAGTTAAGAACAAATTCTTATTTACAGTGACGGCCTACCGGGGAACAGATGGTTAACCTCTGTGTTCAGGGGCAGAATGACAGATGTTTTACCTTGTCAGCTCAGGGATTCGATCCAACAACCTTTTGGTTACTGGTTACTTGCCCAACGTTCTAACCACTAGGCTACCTGCTGCCCATACATAACAACACTGAAGTATTGTGTTAATATCATCATTCCCAGCCCTTACAAAGACACACATATACAAGCACAATCTACTTCATTTACAGACCTCAATATCCTAGAGGATTCTGACTTCCTGACTCTATTCCCACCATTCACTGCTCTATCAGGGCCCTCGCCGACTAATCACCTGCCCTTGTGATGCAGTATAATCACAATACAGGTCTGATTTCATCACTAGCGTAGGCAGGTAGTGCGCCTCTCTTACCCTGCTAGCCTATCGCTGAAACGTGAATGCATTTTGATTGTAATTAAATGCTAAAAGGATGGCTCTAAAAGCTAGCTCGCTGTATAGACGAGAGCCACCTGGTTTGATTGCTCGCTGTTGTTAGCTGTTAGCACGTGGCTAGCGGTTAGCATCCGCGTTTCCTATTGATCTGATGATGACCTAGCTGTTTTTGTTGTTACCATGTGCAATGCAGTGCTATCAATGAAGCCTGTCGACGTGTGTTATGAATGTATGGGTGGGAAGGTGTTTGTCTGTGCGTGTTGATAGTTTAAAGTGGCGTCCTCCACTTGTGTCATTCTCATTCATCTGCACTGAGACGATTTTCAATGAAGGAAAGGAGACGAGTCGAGGAGGCTACATTAGAGAGTTGGGATGCACCCAATGTTTTTCTCTCCACAGAATTCAGTCTGGTTTAGTTGCAACACTAATGCATGTTCTCTCTCTCAGGTGACGGAGTATCTCAACGGTCAGGAGTCTGCCAAGACTGCCAGGGTAAGTTTCTCTCTATCTCTACCTCTCTCCCCCTTTCTTACTTTTCTCTCCGTTTCATACTAGCTCTCTCTCGCTACCTCTCCTCTCTACATCTCTAACTCTCTCCCTCTTTCTCACTTTTCTTTCCCTGTTTCATACTATCTCCGTCTCTCTCTCGCTACCTCTCCCTCTTTCTCAATTTTCTCTCCCTGTTTCATACTAGCTCCCTCTCTCTCGCTACCTCTCTCTAACTCTCTCCCACTTTCTCACTTTTCTCTCCCTGTTTCATACTAGCTCCCTCTCTCTCTACATCTCTACCTCTCTCCCTCTTTCTCCCTTTTCTCTCCCTGTTTCATACTAGCTCCGTCTCTCTCTCGCTACATCTCTAACTCTCTCCCTCTTTCTCACTTTTCTCTACCTGTTTCATACTAGCTCCCTCTCTCTACATCTCTACCTCTCTCCCTCTTTCTCACTTTTCTCTCCCTGTTTCATACTAGCTCCCTCTCTCTGCTACTCTCTCTAACTCTCTCCCTCTTTCTCACTTCTCTCCCTGTTTCATACTAGCTCCCTCTCGCTACCTCTTTCTAACTCTCTCCCTCTTTCTCACTTTTCTCTCCCTGTTTCATACTAGCTCTACCTGTTTCTCGCTACCTCTCTCTCTACATCTCTACCTCTCTCCCCTTTCTCACTTCTCTCCCTGTTTCATACTAGATCCCTCTCGCTACCTCTCTCTAACTCTCTCCCTCTTTCTCACTTTTCTCTCCCTGTTTCATACTAGCTCCCTCTCTCTCTCGCTACCTCTCTCTACATCTCTACCTCTCTCCCCCTTTCTCACTTCTCTCCCTGTTTCGTACTAGCTCCCTCTCGCTACCTCTCTCTCCCTCTTTCTCACTTTTCTCTCCCTGTTTCATACTAGCTCCCTCTCTCTCTCGCTACCTCTCTCTCTACATCTCTACCTCTCTCCCTCTCTCACTTTTCTCTCCCTGTTTCATACTAGCTCCGTCTCTCTCTCGCTACCTCTCTCTCCCTCTTTCTCACTTTTCTCTCCCTGTTTCATACTAGCTCCCTCTCTCTCTCGCTACCTCTCTCTCTACATCTCTACCTCTCTCCCCCTTTCTCACTTCTCTCCCTGTTTCGTACTAGCTCCCTCTCGCTACCTCTCTCTAACTCTCTCCCTCTTTCTCACTTTTCTCTCCCTGTTTCATACTAGCTCCCTCTGTCTCTCGCTACCTCTCTCTCTACATCTCTAACGCTCTCCCTCTTTCTCACTTTTCTCTCCCTGTTTCATACTAGCTCCCTCTCTCTCTACATCTCTACCTCTCTCCCTCTTTCTCACTTTTCTCTCCCTGTTTCATACTAGCTCCCTCTCTCTTGCTACCTCTCTCTAACTCTCTCCCTCTTTCTCACTTTTCTCTCCCTGTTTCATACTAGCTCCCTCTCTCTCTCGCTACCTCTCTCTAACTCTCTCCCTCTTTCTCACTTTTCTCTCCGTTTCATACTAGCTCCCTCTCTCTCTCGCTCCCTCTCTCTCTATATCTCTACCTCTCTCCCTCTTTCTCACTTTTCTCTCCCTGTTTCATACTAGCTCTCTCGCTACCTCTCTCTCTACATCTCTACCTCTCTCCCCCTTTCTCACTTCTCTCCCTGTTTCGTACTAGCTCCCTCTCGCTACCTCTCTCTAACTCTCTCCCTCTTTCTCACTTTTCTCTCCCTGTTTCATACTAGCTCCCTCTCTCTCTCACTACCTCTCTCTCTACATCTCTAACTCTCTCCCTCTTTCTCACTTTTCTCTCCCTGTTTCGTACTAGCTCCGTCTCTCTCTCACTACCTCTCTCTCTACATCTCTAACTCTCTCCCTCTTTCTCACTTTTCTCTCCCTGTTTCGTACTAGCTCCCTCTCTCTCTACATCTCTAACTCTCTCCCTCTTTCTCACTTTTCTCTCCCTGTTTCGTACTAGCTTGCTCAACACAATAAAAATTCAGCCTTGCTTTATTGGCATGACAGGTAAACCGGTGTTTCCAAAGCTGTAATTACAACTACTAGTAGAAGGAGCTCTCCTTCATTTCTCTGCTCCCTCTGTCTTTCTCTCCACCTGTCTGTTCTCTGAAGACGTGACACATCTCATTGGCAGGCAGTGCTGTCCTAAATGGACGCTGGCCCACAGTCTGTGCAGGCCCACGCTGATGGAAAGAAAGCAAGGGATGGAGAGGGAGAGAGGGATAGATGGCATCCACATGGCACACAGGACTCTTGCCCCCCTCCACACACCCCAGGGTCCGCTCACCCACCTCCACACACCCCAGGGTCCGCTCGCCCCCCTCCACACACCCCAGGGTCCGCTCGCCCCCCTCCACACACCCCAGGGTCCGCCGCCCCCTCCACACACCCCAGGGTCCGCTCGCCCCCCTCCACACACCCCTGGGTCCGCTCGCCCCCCTCCACACACCCCAGGGTCCGCTCGCCCCCCTCCACACACCCCTGGGTCCGCCACACCCCAGGGTCCCCCTCCACACACCCCAGGGTCCGCCCAGGGTCCCCCTCCACACACCCCAGGGTCCGCTCGCCCCCTCCACACACCCCAGGGTCCGCTCGCCCCCCTCCACACACCCCAGGGTCCGTTCGCCCCACTCCACACACCCCAGGGTCCGCTCACAGCACAGCAACCAATCCAAACGCAGGTGGTTCTACCTGTTTAGGTACACTAGCCAATCGTCTAGTCAGATGACAGAGCATATACAAAAAGTATCAGCCCAGTTTCATTATCCTTGCACCGCTCAATCCTAATACTCCTAGTTATACAGTAACTGTTTACCATATCTTGCCCAAGAGCTTAGCCCAATGACCTTATATAGATTTGTTTTCTAGTCTTGGGGTGCTTGTTTTACCTGCCATTATGGTAAACAGGTGGCATCCATTTATCCTCCTTAAACACTGTGACCTTCAAGAAGGCACAGTTATCTTCAGCAGCAAGACAAACGCTCTCACTGCTTTGACATATTGTCCAATCACACAACGCCATGCTCAAACAATCGTCCAATCAAAGGCAAAGTTGGTGTAAATGAGATGTAGTTCTCCAAAAGGCTGCAAGGAGTGACGATGCATTGGCGGAAAAGGAAAAGAAACAGGAAAGACAACATTGACAACATGGCAGCCGCTTCCTAACGACTAGTGCAAATTAGCATGGTCGCTAATTGGCTGTGAATCGTCATGTTAACAGCTGAACACACGCTGCTGATGAGGAGAGGAGGGGGCCTTGGTTGGTGTCGTGAAACATCTCTCACACACACACAACTTCTTGCGTTCCCACCTAGAATGCCCCCTCACACACTACCACCGCCCTTCCCATTGCGCGTCAAACGGAACGTTTAGCAGGAAATTGCCTGGATGCTTGATGAGGGATGCAGAGCTCAGCGGAGTGAATTTAATGGAATAGAGGGAATAGACAGGGATGTGGCTGAAGCACCGGGGCCCTTCTGGAAAGGATTCAATGATGATGCTCCCCTCGTTCTCACTGGGGTGTGAGAGTACACTGATGTTCTCTCTCTCTCTCTCTGTCTCTCTCTCTCTCTCTCTCTCTCTGTCACTTTCTCTCTCTTTCTTTCTCTCTTTCTCTGTCACTTTCTCTCTTTCTCTCTCTATCTTTCTCTTTCTCTCTTGCCCTCTCTTTCTCTCTCTCTCTTTCTCTGTCTCGGGGGGGGGGGGCTGAGGCTCCCCATTTGAACTGAAGGTTATTGTGAGATGGCTGCTTGTCTGTTTTATTGTCAGCTATTCACTAAGCGCTCATGGTCTTTTCTGTCTCACGTTTTATCTCAGCTCAACATCTGGCGCTACGGAGACTTCCGCGACGACGACGCAGACGAGTTTGGCTACAAACTAAAAAAATGAAAACTGCATGGCGCCATTCCAAAGACCAACGCGGAAGACGAGATGCACTCATTGGACGAGAAAAAGTGACAGAAAACGATTCAAGGAAAATAAAACAAAGTAAAGGACAAGCATTGTCTCTCTCTCTTCCTTTTATTCCATGTTCATCCTCCTGGTCCTCTCTCCTGCTTCTCTGCGCATCCCTTCCTCCTCCTCCTCCCTCCGGACTCTGAAAGAGCACGCTATAGCTATGAACTCATAAAAACAGTGACTGTCCAATCCTTCCTCTTCTCCACCCTTCCTGAGCCACTACCTAGTTGTTCTTATCATGTCCCTCCCGCGCTGCAGAGCTCCGTTAATTACCATGTCATCCTTTCCTGGTTAGTCATACGCCCACACTAATCATGCGCATCGCTACCTTACCCTATCCCTACCACAGCCAATCCCTCCTATCCATTGTACAGGAAAGGGTCTAGGCCTTGAGAAGAGGATCCATTCACTTTTATTATTAACAGCTTTTTGCAGAGAGAAACACTTCCTTAATGAATGACAAGAAATGAATAATGCTGTGTTTTATGAAGGTAATTTTAAAAAGCTGGAGATCCACACCAACCGGACGAGCTTATTTCTGTCCTTGATGTATACCTATGTGATATGACATTTAATGACTTTATGTTGGGAGTGTTTTATTCTCTCTCTCTCTCGTGGCCAGAACACCTTGACAAACAGCATTTTCTCATCTTCCTCCTCCCTCTTTCTGTAATGTTTACATATGATGGTGACATGATGATCTCTCTCTGTCTCTGTATGCCGTAGCAGAAACAGTGTTTGAATTTGTTTCCTTATGACAGCCCTTGTTGTTGTATTAAAAAATTCTGCTGAATAAAAATGAGCAAATGATTAAAAAGAAGCATGTTGTTACTGGAATTAAATCACCAAACAGTCAAAGCTGCTAGATTTCACCAAGAATTGTTAATGGCCTTGGTCTGGTTTAAAGCAGACCGGATGCTGCGCTCCCCATTGAATCATGCGGAGCGCATCTTTCAGTATGGTTTTACCAGGCTATGGTGTCCTAGTTCTACTCAAAGGACTTAAAAGTACCAGTGCTACTTTTGAATGCAAAAATGAATGTATACCTCAGATATGTAAATGTTGCCATGCATAGAGTTTTGTGTACATATTTTATGATCACATCACTGTACAACAGGGAATAGCAACTCCGGTCCTGGAAACTGCAGTGGGTGCATGGTTTTGTTTCATGCCGAAAGTAACAACTGATTCAGCTATTAAATCCACAAAGTGTTCAATAGTCTTTAGTTATTTAAGAGCATTATCAGTTAAATCAAGTCTTTTAGAGCTATGTTTACATTTAGACACTCTTATCCAGAGCCACTTCCAATTAGTACATTCATCTGAAGACGTGAAACAAAAGCCTGGCTGCAGTGTTGTCGTTCCTCCACTATTACACTCAAGTGTCTTCAACCAGAGATCCATGTGGTTCACACACCCACCTAAGAGGATCTGACACCTTTGTCCAAGTCCTATTTTAGACCCTATTAGATATACACAAGTACCTCAGAGGGTCTAGCAAGGGATCCTTTTAGACACCAGTCTTCATCTCCTGCCCCGCCAACCAATCAGGCAAGGCCTTACTCATTTAGCACAAATCAGAGATGGCTTTACAAATGATCAGAGACTGGCACAAATTATGGGGTGGCAGGATGAGGCAATATGCTCCAAGGGCAACTATGAGCTCTGTCGCACGTTGCCTTCCGCCACTTGAGTCACCTGCTGAGTCTGATGACTAGGCTTTAAAAAGTCTTACTTCCCTTTTCTCACTCCCTCTCTCGTCTCTCTCTCTCTCTCTCTTTTACAGGCACCATTCTTTTCACGCCTGGCTGCTCCTCCAGAATGATGAGATGTATATTAGGGCACCTGATGGAGGGCAGCCTGGTCTCACTGACTAGACGTAACATAGTAAATATACATCCTGGACACTTGAATTAGTATGATATGTTTGGTATGGTTACATAAGACAGAGGATTACTTAAGGCAAAAAAACAAAAGTAGGGTGGATGGTTGGCGCATAATGCAAACGTCTAGCAACCCAAAGGTTGCATGTTTGAATCTCATCGCGGACAACTTTAGCATTTTAGCTAATTAGAAACTTTGCAACTAATTGCAACTACTTAGCATGTTAGCTAACCCTTCCCCTAACCTTAACCCCTAGCCTAGCTAACATTAGCCGCCTAGCTAACGTTAGCTACAACAAATTGTAATTTACAACATAACATATTGTATGAATTGCAGTTCGTAACACATCATACAAAATGGTTGGTGGACATCCACATATTAAATCATACTAATTGGAGTGTACCAGACTTACGTTTACGTTTACTACATTACGTCTAATCTCAATTCCAGGTTGTGGAGGGAGGACGAAAGGAGGAGTGGAGCTAAAGGTTTAGGTCAGGTAGTCAGGTCTTCTCCAAACGGTGGTCATTGGAGGTTGAAGCATGGTAAGATGATGTATTACAGTTAGACATACTGCATCAATATATTGCAGTGCTGAAGGGAACAAAGTTTTATCTCGGTCTTCTAGTGAAGTAAGTTGAGAAATTATATCTACATTTTTACACCTGTAGGTTGTTTTGTTTTTCAATACAAAGTCATGGAAAGAATCCGAGCAATCAACAAGCCCAACTTGCAGATTTCTCAATAGGTTACAGTGCTGTAGAGTACTAGTAAGAAGTGCTTGCTCTAGGGCTTGCAGAGACCTTGTAGAGTAAGTGGTGAGACATTCAAGAATCCGGTGTTGGCTCGCTACACTTGTAGGGCTTTGGTGTCTCAACACAAATCTGTACTGTCATCTTCCTCTCTCTGTCTATGCATTATTTGGGTAGCGTTTGGAGTCAAGCTAATGCGTTTGGATCGGAGAAGAGACTGAGTAAATAGATATTAGAGCGAGATAATGAGGATGGTTTGTCAGCAGCGCTGTTTGTGTGGATACATTGATACTTCCCTGAACCTCTCATTTGAACTGCATCAACAACTATCTACAATGATAAACCAATCTTCCCCATGTCTGTCAACTGATCTAGTTCCAGAACAAAACCCATCAATCATGTCTTTGTTTCCATTGAAGGAAATGACATTTCAAACGCAGGAAGAGTTTACATTTCCTGTAAAAGGGCAACAAAAACTTGGAGACAAAAGTGAATAAAATAAAAATCAATGACTTTGCTTGGAACAAAAGACAGAATAGTGAGAGGAGCAAATATCTATTTTTCATGAGCCCAAAGCATGTTTCTCATTCGAGGCGTTTTGGAGGGAGAATGAAACCTATTCAATAATTCAGAGCTGAAATATGTTTGGGAGCAGATTGTAGTTTTTTCTTCAGACTAATGAAAACGTGGTCCTCTGTGGACCGTGGTTTTGACGTGTGTGTGTGGTTCATCCTAGAATGCACCAGTGGGCATAGAGATTTTTTGTAAATCTCTGATTTACTTTGGAGAGTCCCTGGATTTAAAGTCTTACGACTTTAAACTGTTCAGCCTCAAGTCAGAATCGTACTTATTCACTACTCGAAGCCCTTTGTAAACAATGTCTTCCATGTTGGTTGGTGAACCACAACTTTAGGTGAAGTTATCTTTCCTAGTACGGCAACCACGAGTGAAGTTCAAATCAACCTATGGATGGATATTATTATATATTTAATGGATATATTTAATGCTCACATGGCTGGTCTCACCGCTGCATAAAGTAAGGTTTGGATTCAACCCTTATTGAGGAAGATCTGTGTTATAGTGCGATTGAAATGGAAAGGGAATTTTTCATGAAGCCGAGTCTGACAAGGGCAGCGTGTTCCGCGAACACATTTCAATCACGCGATAGTGTGGCTCTTCCTCAATACTGACTGAATCTAGGCCTAGGTGTGTGTTGTGCTGTGAGTGCAGTCATTACCATGTCATGTATGTGATTGTGTGGTGGGAGGTAGCCTAGCGCTGGTTTGAATCCCCAAGCCGACTAGGTGAAGAATCTGTGGATGTGCCCTTGAGCAAGGCACTTAACCCTAATCACTCTTGTATTCACTCTGAATAAGAGCGTCTGCTAAATCAGGGATTACCCAACTCAGTCCTGATCCACCCCTGGCGCCTCATTTTGGTTTTTGCCACAGCTGACTCAAATAATCACATCTTGATGATGAGTTAGTTATTTGAATCAGCTGTGCAGTACACCCTGGGGGAGGGAAGAAACACTGTTCTACATGACTCAAATATAAATGTATGTTTCCACCTATCACTGACACACATTCAAGCCCACTGAACCCACCAAACACCTCCGTATGTCTGCCCACACAACCCACCCACACGGTTAGGAGAAATAATTCATTCACAAAATGACTTCATCCCCAGCCAACCGCACCAGAACACAACACTGCACTGAGATATTGAGGTAGTACTGTAATTGAAGGGAAGTGTGCTCCACTGGTCAGATGAGCCACAGATTCCTCACTATCCCACAATCTCTGTGTTCAACCAACTGTAAACCCTCCAACCTGGGAGTGTTCCCATCCGTCCTATAGGATGCATGCCAAATGGTTCCCTATTTAGTGCACTACCAATGAGCAGGGCCCATTGGGATCTGGTAAAAACTTGTGCACTATTTAGGGAGTAGGGTACTATTTGGGATGCAGACCCTGTCGCCGTGTGCCACAGATGGATTTGTCCAATCAGTCTCTACATAACGCTCTTATTATTAAGAGGAATTAAATAAGGTAATGAACTTGTCCTGTTTACCATGGAATAATTAGGGAGGAATTTTCCCTCATAAAGCCAGCATTCTTCAACTGTGGTATCTGAATAAAACATGTTCCTGTGTTATGTCTGAATTTTCTGTATTAAGCTTCAAGGCAGAATATTTCCATACACTCCCTCAAGTGCACCATTCAAGTGAAAGGTGAAACGTCTTTGAATCCTTCAAAGATTTGTTTTAATGGGGCCGTGCACTTTCAACAAACACTAGCCTTAACCGCAAAGAAATGAGTGATGTGATTGTAGGTTGATTTGTAGATTTGGTAGGCTGACAACCACTCTGTCTGCAGTCAGGTCTCGTTCAGTGTACAGAGTTGGGTTTATGTCTCAAGCCAAGGTATTATTCTCTCCCTCATTCCCTCTATTTCTGTCTCATGTGCTCTGTTCCTCTTTCTCTCCGACATCTTGTTTTCTACCCTTCTCTCTTGTACTCTGTTCCACTACTCTGTTCATCTGTATCCTCTTTCTCTCTGACATCTTGTTTTCTACCCTTCTCTCTTGTGCTCTGTTCCACTACTCTGTTCATCTGTATCTTGTTTTCTACCATTCTCTCTTGTGCTCTGTTCCACTACTCTGTTCATCTGTATCCTCTTTCTCTCTGACATCTTGTTTTCTACCCTTCTCTCCTGTATTCTGTTCTACTATTCTCTCTCTCTCTCTCTCTCTCTCTCTCTCTCTCTCTGTAGTTTAAGTCTTCTCTCCTGTTCTGTTTTACTATTCTCTCTCTCTCTCTCTCTCTGTAGTTTAAGTCTTCTCTCCTGTGTTCTGTTTTACTATTCTCTCTCTCTCTCTCTCTCTCTCTCTCTCTGTAGTTTAAGTCTTCTCTCCTGTATTATGTTCTACTATTCTCTCTCTTTGTAGTTTAAGTTGTCTATCCTGTATTCTGTTTTACTATCCCTCTCTCTCTGTAGTTTAAGTCTTCTCTCCTGTGTTCTGTTTTACTATTCTTTTTCTCTCTCTCTCTCTCACTGTAGTTTAAGTCGTCTCTCCTGTGTTCTGTTTTACTATTCTCTCTCTCTCTCTCTCGCTCTCTCTCTCTCTTTGTAGTTTAAGTTGTCTATCCTGTATTCTGTTTTACTATCCCTCTCTCTGTAGTTTAAGTCTTCTCTCCTGTGTTCTGTTTTACTATTCTTTTTCTCTCTCTCTCTCTCTCTGTAGTTTTAAGTCGTCTCTCCTGTATTCTGTTTTACTATCCCTCTCTCTCTGTAGTTTAAGTATTCTCTCCTGTATTCTGTTCTACTATTCTCTCTCAAATCAAAATCAAATCAAATTTATTTATATAGCCCTTCGTACATGCTCTTAAACGCTAGTAAAACCAAATGCATGCTTTTCAACCGATCGCTGCCTGCACCGGCATGCCCGACTAGCATCACCACCCTGGATGGTTCCGACCTTGAATATGTGGACATCTATAAGTACCTAGGTGGCTAGACTGTAAACTCTCCTTCCAGACTCATATCAAACATCTCCAATCGAAAATCAAATCAAGAGTCGGCTTTCTATTCCGCAACAAAGCCTCCTTCACTCACGCTGCCAAACTTACCCTAGTAAAACTGACTATCCTACCGATCCTCGACTTCGGCGATGTCATCTACAAAATTGCTTCCAACACTCTTCTCAGCAAACTGGATGCAGTTTATCACAGTGCCATCCGTTTTGTCACTAAAGCACCTTATACCACCCACCACTGCGACTTGTATGCTCGAGTCGGCTGGCCCTCGCTACTTATTCGTCGCCAGACCCACTGGCTCCAGGTCATCTACAAGTCCATGCTATGTAAAGCTTCGCCTTATCTCAGTTCACTGGTCACGATGGCAACACCCATCCGTAGCACGCGCTCCAGCAGGTGTATCTCACTGATCATCCCTAAAGCCAACACCTCATTTGGCCACCTTTCGTTCCAGTACTCTGCTGCCTGTGACTGGAACGAATTGCAAAAATCCCTGAAGTTGGAGACTTTTATCTCCCTCACCAACTTCAAACATCTGCTATCTGAGCAGCTAACCGATCGCTGCAGGTGTACATAGTCTATTGGTAAATAGCCCACCCATTTTCACCTACCTCATCCCCATACTGTTTTTATTTATTTACTTTTCTGCTTACATTTACATTTACATTTAAGTCATTTAGCAGACGCTCTTATCCAGAGCGACTTACAAATTGGTGAATTCACCTTCTGACATCCAGTGGAACAGCCACTTTACA
The DNA here is from genome assembly GCF_036934945.1 of Oncorhynchus masou masou. Lineage (NCBI taxonomy): Eukaryota > Metazoa > Chordata > Actinopteri > Salmoniformes > Salmonidae > Oncorhynchus > Oncorhynchus masou. The sequence goes on along the minus strand of NC_088237.1, from coordinate 24,982,870 downwards.
ATAGTGCATCTAAATCATTTAAGGGGGGGGGGTGAGAAGGATTACTTTATCCTATCCTAGGTATTCCTTGAAGAGGTGGGGTTTCAGGTGTCTCCGGAAGGTGGTGATTGACTCCGCTGTCCTGCTTATTTGCACACCAATATCTCTACCTGTACATGACCATCTGATCATTGATCACTCCAGTGTTAATCTGCAAAATTGTAATTATTCGCCTACCTCCTCATGCCTTTTGCACACAATGTATATAGACTCCCCTTTTTTTCTACTGTGTTATTGACTTGTTAATTGTTTACTCCATGTTTAACTTTGTGTTGTCTGTTCACACAGCTATGCTTTATCTTGGCCAGTTCGCAGTTGCAAATGAGATTGTTCTCAACTAGCCTACCTGGTTAAATAAAGGTGAAATAAAAACAATTAAAAAAACATCAGCTGATATCTCAAAGTGCTGTACAGAAACCCAGCCTAAAACCCCAAACAGCAAGCAATGCAGGTGTAGAAGCACGGTGGTTAGGAAAAATTCCCTAGAAAGGCCAAAACCTAGGAAGAAACCTAGAGAGGAACCAGGCTATGTGGGGTGGCCAGTCCTCTTCTGGCTGTGTCGGGTGGAGATTATAACAGAACATGGCCAAGTTGTTCAAATGTTCATAAATGACCAGCATGGTCGAATAATAATAAGGCAGAACCGTTGAAACTGGAGCAGCAGCACGGCCAGGTGGACTGGGGACAGCAAGGAGTCAACATGTTAGGTAATCCTGGGGCATGGTCCTAGGGCTCAGATCCTCCAAGAGAGAATGGAGCGCTATAGGAGAAAGCCCTGCCTCCAGCTGTTTGCTTAGAAATTCTAGGGACAATTAGGAGGCCTGCGTCTTGTAACTGTAGCGTACGTGTAGGTATGTACGGCAGGACCAAATCAGAGAGATAGGTAGGAGCAAGCCCATGTAATGCTTTGTAGGTTAGCAGTAAAACCTTGAAATCAGCCCTTGCTTTGACAGGAAGCCAGTGTAGGGAGGCTAGCACTGGTGTAATATGATCAAATATTTTGGTTCTAGTCAGGATTCTAGCAGCCGTATTTAGCACTAACTGAAGTTTATTTAGTGCTTTATCCGGGTAGCCGGCAGGTAGAGCATTACAGTAGTCTAACCTAGAAGTGACAAAAGCATGGATTAATTTTTCTGCATCATTTTTGGACAGAAAGTTTCTGTTTTTGCAATGTTACGTAGATGGAAAAAATCTGTCATTGAAATGGTCTTGATATGTTCTTCAAAAGAGAGATCAGGGTCCAGAGTAACGCCGAGGTCCTTCACAGTTTTATTTGAGACGACTGTACAACCATTAAGATTAATTGTCAAATTCAACAGAAGATCTCTTTGTTTCTTGGGACCTAGAACAAGCATCTCTGTTTTGTCCAAGTTTAAAAGTAGAAGGTTTGCAGCCATCCACTTCCTTATGTCTGAAACACATGCTTCTAGCAAGGGCAGTTTTGGGGCTTCACCATGTTTCATTGAAATGTACAGCTGTGTGTCATCCGCATAGCAGTGGAAGTTAACATTAGGTTTTCGAATAACATCCCCAAGAGGTAGAATATATAGTGAAAACAATAGTGGTCCTAAAACGGAACCTTGAGGAACACCGACATGTACAGTTGATTTGTCAACTGGACAAACCATTCTCTCTGTAGTTTAATTCTTCTCTCCTGTATTCTGTTTTACTATTCTCTCTCTCTGTAGTTTGTCTTCTCTCCTGTATTCTGTTTTACTATTCTCTCGCTCTCTCTCTCTCTCTCTCTCTCTCTGTAGTTTAAGTCTTCTCTCCTGTATTCTGTTTTACTATTCTCTCTCTCTCTGTAGTTTTAGTCTTCTCTCCTGTGTTCTGTTCTACTATAATCTCTCCATCATCCTCTCTCTCCCACCCCCTCCTTCTCTCTCTCTCTTCCCTCCTTCCCTCCCTCCCTTTCTTTCTGCTATCACAGGTCTCAGGGGGATAGTGAACATGTTGCTATTTTAACCTGCCACTTGATCATGTGACTATGATGTGTGGTTGACAGCGAGGGTTCCTGAACACAAGTAATACCTCCAGCACTGTGTGTGTGTGCGTGGGAGCCTGCGCGCGTGTGTGTGCGTGCTTATATCCCAGTGGGCAGACCATAGCATTGATCCAGGGACAACCGGCTTACACAACACACCTGGAGTAAGATCACTTTCTCGCTCTCCCTTTCTCCTCTCTCTCTATCCATCTCTCTCTCTCTCTATCCATCTCTCTCTCTCTCTATCCATCTCTCTCTCTATCCATCTGTCTCTGTCTCTCTCTCTCTTTCCCCTCTATCTCTCTATCTATCTATCTCTCTCCCTTTCCCGTCTCTCTCTCTCTCCCTCTCTTACACAAGGCAGCCATCTTGACATAGTTTCTGTCTGTTACACTGAAATATTAGAGGCACTGTATCATCACTGACTCTACCTTTCTGTCTTTTGTGCTGTGTTGCTGTCAAGACATTACTGACAAACCTTGTTTCTATTTAATATATTTACCCTCTGAATAAGAGGGAGAGAGACCAGCAAGAGAGAGACTAGCAAGAGAGAGAGAGACAAAAGAGAGAGATTAGGCTGACCCACTGACCCATTAGACCCACTAATTATCCAAATTCAGAAAAGAGCCGTGAAGTTCTACAACCACCTAAAGGAAGCGATTCCCAATCCTTTCATTACAAAGCCATCACCTACAGATAGATGAACCTGGAGAAGAGTCCCCTAAGCAAGCTGGTCCTGGGGCTCTGTTCACAAACACAAACAGAACCCACAGAGCCCCAGTACAGCAATACAATTAGACCCAACCAAATCATGAGAAAACAAAAAGATAATTACTTGACACATTGGAAAGAATTAACAAAAAACAGCAAACTAGAATGCTATTTGGCCCTAAACAGAGAGTACACAGCGGCAGAATACCTCACCACTGTGACTGACCCAAACTTAAGGAAAGCTTTGACTATGTACAGACTCAGTGAGCATAGCCTTGCTATTGAGAGAGGCCTGCCGTAGGCAGACCTGACTCTCAAGACAAGACAGGCTATGTGCACACTGCCCACAAAATGAGGTGGAAACTGAGCTGCACTTCATGACCTCCTGCCCAATGTATGAACATATTAGAGAGACATATTTCCCCCAGATAACACAGATCCACAAAGAATTTTAAAACAAACCCAATTTTGATAAACTCCCATATCTACTAGGTGAAATACCACAGTGTGTCATCACAGCAGCAAGAATTGTGACCTGTTGCCATAAGAAAAGGTCAACCAGTGAAGAACAAACACCATTGTAAATATAACCCATATTTATACTTATTTATTTTCCCTTTTGTACTTTCACCATTTGTACATCGTTACAATGCTGTATATATACATAATATGACATTTGTAACGTCTTTATTCTTTTGGAACTTCTGTGAGTGTAATGTTAACTGTTCATTTTTATTGTTTTTTCACTTTTGTATATTATCAACCTCATTTGCTTTGGCAATGTTAACACATGTTTCCCATGCCAATAAAGCCCCTTGAATTGAATTGAAAGAAAACTCTCACCTGAGTTGAATGAGCCCTTGTCAATGCATCTTCCTTTCAGATGAGTCCACTTATTCCTCTCCTCCCTTTAGCCTGGGTTCCCAGGGTCGTGTTTTAACCAGGGTCTGGAGCAGACTGGTGACAACTGTGTCATCAAACCACTGGGCACAAACTGGTTGAATCAACGTTGTTTCCACGTCATTTCAACCAACAAAAATCTATGTGATGTTGACTCAACGTGGAAAACTGATTGGATTTGAAAACAGTCATCAACGTAAGTCATCAACTTAAGGACACTCCCTGAGATTGTTTTATTCATTTCACGTTGTATTCACATTAGTTGACAACTCAACCAAATGTAAATCTAGACTAGACGTTGAACTGATGATTTCTGTTCCCAGTGGGATGGCACCTTAATACATACAGATGGTGTTGAACTCAACACCGACAAAACAACAAAGTAGTTTCTCTCTACCTCTGCATTACGGTAATGGCTGTGTTATTTGACTGGTATTTCTCTCTACCTCTGCATTATGGTAATGGCTGTGTTATTTGACTGGTATGTTTCTCTCTACCTCTGCATTACGGTAATGGCTGTGTTATTTGACTGGTATGTGTCTCTCTACCTCTACATTATGGTAATGGCTGTGATATTTGACTGGTATGTTTCTCTCTACCTCTGCATTACGGTAATGGCTGGGTTATTTGACTGGTATGTTTCTCTCTACCTCTGCATTACGGTAATGGCTGTGTTATTTGACTGGTATGTTTCTCTCTACCTCTGCATTATGGTAAGGGCTGTGTTATTTGACTGGTATGTTTCTCTCTTCCTCTGCATTATGGTAATGGGTGTGTTATTTGACTGGTATGTTTCTCTCTACCTCTGCATTATGGTAATGGCTGTGTTATTTGACTGGTATGTTTCTCTCTACCTCTGCATTATGGTAATGGCTGTGTTATTTGACTGGTATGTTTCTTTCTACCTCTGCATTACGGTAATGGCTGTGTTATTTGACTGGTATGTTTCTCTCTACCTCTGCATTACAGTAATGGCTGTGTTATTTGACTGGTATTTCTCTCTACCTCTGCATTACGGTAATGACTGTGTTATTTGACTGGTATGTTTCTCTCTACCTCTGCATTACGGTAATGGCTGTGTTATTTGACTGGTATTTCTCTCTACCTCTGCATTACGGTAATGGCTGTGTTATTTGACTGGTATGTTTCTCTCTACCTCTGCATTACGGTAATGGCTGTGTTATTTGACTGGTATTTCTCTCTACCTCTGCATTACAGTAATGGCTGTGTTATTTGACTGGTATGTTTCTCGCTACCTCTGCATTACGGTAATGGCTGGGTTATTTGACTGGTATGTTTCTCTCTACCTCTGCATTACGGTAATGGCTGTGTTATTTGACTGGTATGTTTCTCTCTACCTCTGCATTACGGTAATGGCTGTGTTATTTGACTGGTATTTCTCTCTACCTCTGCATTACGGTAATGGCTGTGTTATTTGACTGGTATGTTTCTCTCTACCTCTGCATTACGGTAATGGCTGTGTTATTTGACTGGTATGTTTCTCTCTACCTCTGCATTACGGTAATGGCTGTGTTATTTGACTGGTATGTTTCTCTCTACCTCTGCATTTCGGTAATGGATGTGTTATTTGACTGGTATGTTTCTCTCTACCTCTGCATTATGGTAATGGCTGTGTTATTTGACTGGTATTTCTCTCTACCTCTGCATTACGGTAATGGCTGTGTTATTTGACTGGTATGTTTCTCTCTACCTCTGCATTACGGTAATGGCTGTGTTATTTGACTGGTATTTCTCTCTACCTCTGCATTACGGTAATGGCTGTGTTATTTGACTGGTATGTTTCTCTCTACCTCTGCATTATGGTAATGGCTGTGTTATTTGACTGGTATGTTTCCCTCTACCTCTGCATTACGGTAATGGATGTGTTATTTGACTGGTATGTTTCTCTCTACCTCTGCATTACAGTAATGGATGTGTTATTTGACTGGTATGTTTCTCTCTACCTCTGCATTATGGTAATGGCTGTGTTATTTGACTGGTATGTTTCTCTCTACCTCTGCATTATGGTAATGGCTGTGTTATTTGACTGGTATTTCTCTCTACCTCTGCATTATGGTAATGGCTGTGTTAATTGACTGGTATTTTTCTCAGACTGCACAAGCACATTTTGTAATTGTGCTTGTGAAGTCGGTATAATGGGTTTTGCAGCATAACGGTGAGAGAAAGAAGAATTGTTGTCCTTTGTAATGATTCTGTTGTGTTTCTCAGGCATCGAGAGGAAGTCTGTGTGTGTACTTAGCACCTTTTGTGTAATGGCATGTGGTGGCATCATGCTCTCGTGTTTGTGAGAACGCCGCGTTCGATTACTGTAGGAAGCTGTAAGTGCTGATTGTGTGTTAGCCGTAAGCTTGTGCACACACACACATTCACACACACACATTCACACACACTCACCTTCCAAGAATATAGTTAAAAAGTAACAGAAACTGGAGAGAGATAGAGGAAGGGAGGGATGGATAGAGGGATGAGAGAAGGATGGATGGATGAGAGGGGGATGGGTGGATAGAGTGATGAGAGAGGGATGTGAGAGAGGGGGAGGGATGGATAGAGGGATGAGAGAGAGAGGGATGGATAGAGGGATGGGATGAGGGAGGCATGGATGGATAGAGGGATGAGAGGGGGAGGGATGAGAGGGGGATAGATGTATAGAGGGATGAGAGAGGGATGGATGTATAGAGGGATGAGAGGGGGATAGATGTATAGAGGGATGAGAGAGGGATGGATGTATAGAGGGATGAGAGGGGGATGGATGTATAGAGGGATGAGAGGGGGATAGATGTATAGAGGGATGAGAGGGGGATAGATGTATAGAGGGATGAGAGGGGGATAGATGTATAGAGGGATGAGAGAGGGATGAATGTATAGAGGGGGATGGATGTATAGAGGGATGAGAGGGGGATAGATGTATAGAGGGATGAGAGAGGGATGGATGTATAGAGGGATGAGAGGGGGATAGATGTATAGAGGGATGAGAGAGGGATGGATGTATAGAGGGATGAGAGGGGGATGGATGTATAGAGGGATGAGAGGGGGATAGATGTATAGAGGGATGAGAGGGGGATAGATGTATAGAGGGATGAGAGGGGGATAGATGTATAGAGGGATGAGAGAGGGATGAATGTATAGAGGGGGATGGATGTATAGAGGGATGAGAGGGGGATAGATGTATAGAGGGATGAGAGAGGGATGGATGTATAGAGGGATGAGAGGGGGATAGATGGATAGAGAGATGAGGGGGATAGATGTATGGAGGGATGAGAGGGAGATAGATGGATAGAGAGATGAGAGAGGGATGAGAGGGGGATAGATGGATAGAGAGATGAGGGATGGATGTATAGAGGGATGAGAGGGGGATAGATGTATAGAGGGATGAGAGGGGGATAGAGAGATGAGAGGGGGATAGAGGGATGAGAGGGGGATGGATGTATAGAGGGATGAGAGGGGGATAGATGTATAGAGGGATGAGAGGGGGATAGATGGATAGAGAGATGAGAGAGGGGATAGAGGGATGAGAGGGGGATAGATGTATAGAGGGATGAGAGGGGGATAGATGTATAGAGGGATGAGAGACGGATGGATGTATAGAGGGATGAGAGGGGGATAGATGTATAGAGGGATGAGAGACGGATGGATGTATAGAGGGATGAGAGGGGGATAGATGGATAGAGAGATAAGAGGGATGGATGTATAGAGGGATGAGAGGGGGATAGATGTATAGAGGGATGAGAGGGGGATAGAGGGATGAGGGGGATAGAGAGATGAGAGGGGGATGGATGTATAGAGGGATGAGAGGGGGATAGATGTTTAGAGGGATGAGAGGGGGATAGATGTATAGAGGGATGAGAGGGGGATAGATGGATAGAGGGATGAGAGAGGGGATAGAGAGGAGAGAGGGATGGATATATAGAGGGATGAGAGGGTGATAGATGTATAGAGGGATGTGAGAGAGGGAAAGAGGTTGACACACAGAGAACTGTGCCTGCTCTCCTCCTGTCCTCTCCTCTTCCACCTTGTTTGTAAAATCCCTTTCTGGAACTGACAGCACACACCACAGGGTGGTAACCTCGTCGCCAACATAACCGCCCCCCTCTCCCCTAGGGCTGGAGCACTGTCATGGCATACATGGTGCCAGTGCAGAATACACACACACTCCCTCCTCAAACCCCCTGGCTTGCATGTCGTTGGCAGTCACTTCCAGAGACTTGGAGGTACCCACAGAATATGCCCATAGAGAGAGAGAACTCCTCCACACACACACACACACACACACACACCCTTTCTCTCCCCGATAGCGACAGAACACAGCCAAGACTTCTTGTTCTTCTTCCCACCTAGTTTTACTCTTCATCACACACTGTCCTTACACTCCTCGCCTTGTTCCATCCCACCCATCTTCCACCCTAACCCCCCCTGCATGTATTTGGCAGTCATTCCTGGGGATGTAGAGGTTCCCTTCGGTACCTAAACCCCATCCTACCCACCCTATGGGGAAATACTGGAACGGCTCTGGGTGGTGAGTTGTTATACAGAGGCTGCCAGGTTTCTACCTCTGGCACAATTCACTGAGTCTCTGTTTCTTACCACCTAACTTTTTACTCAGCCGTGTCTATGCCATCAGTCACTTTGAGCTGGCATTGATGCAAGGACATTTCCCTCGTCGTCTATCTGTGTGAAATAGGAAGTCTGTGTTTACTCAGAGACGTCCAGATCATAATTAAAAGGACATGAATTTGACAAAGGATCCATTTAGATGTATTGTATTAGCAGATGTGCTAGCCTGGAGGTCAGTGTCTCGGCATGCACTGTGTGGTAATGGAGCTAGCCATGCTAGCAGAATCAGTGATGAGGCATCTGGCCTTCTCAGAGACAGACTGATAGAGCATGAGATTGGGGCCTGGTTCCAATTCTGTAGATACGTCATGTGACATGTTTTGTGTGTTATTTCTTACATTGTTACCCCAGGACATCTTAGATTTTATTACATACAGCTGGGAAGAACTATTGGATATAAGAGCAACATCAACTTACCAACATTACGACCAGGAATACGACGTTCCCGAAGCGGATCCTCTGTCTGGACCACCACTCAGGACAATGGATCGGATCCCAGCCGGCGACCCAAAACAACGGTGCCTTAGAAGGGGCAGAAGGAGTGGTCAGGCTCCATATACGGGCACATCGCGCACCGCTCCCTACCATACTACTCGCCAATGTCCAGTCTCTTGACAACAAATTAGATGAAATCCAAGCAAGGGTTGCCTTCCAGAGAGACATCAGAGACTGTAACGTTCTTTGTTTTCACGGAAACATGGCTCACTCGAGACACGCTATTGGAGTCGGTACAGCCAGCTGGTTTCTTCACGCATCCCGCCGACAGAAACAAGCATCTGTCACGGTTTTCTGTAGGCGAAGGAGAGTCGGACCAAAATGCGGCTTGGCTATTGTGATTCATATTTTAATGAAACAAGGAAAAACATGAATCAATACAAAAACAACAAACGATACACGAAAAACGAAACAGCCTATACTGGTGCAAACTAACACACAACAGAAATAAGGACATAAGGACAATCACCCACGAAACACTCAAAGAATATGGCTGCCTAAATATGGTTCCCAATCAGAGACAACGATAAACACCTGCCTCTGATTGAGAACCACTTCAGACAGCCATAGACTAACCTAGAAAACCCCACTAAGCTACAATCCCAATACCTAATAAAAAACCCCAAGACAAAACACACCACATACAAAAACCCATGTCACACCCTGGCCTGACCAAATAGATAAAGAAAACACAAAATACTAAGACCAGGGCGTAACAGAACCCCCCCCCCCAAGCTGCGGACTCCCGGCTGCACACCAAAACCCATAGGGGAGGGTCCGGGTGGGCGTCTGTCCACAGTGGCGGCTCCGGCGCGGGACGTGGACCCCACTCTAACAAAGTCTTAGTCCATCTTCCTCGCGTCTTTGGCCTAGTAGTCCTCACCCAGGACCCCACTGGACTGAGGGACAGCTCGGGACTGAGGGGCAGCTCGGGACTGAGGGGTAGCTCGGGACTGAGGGGTAGCTCGGGACTGAGGGGCAGCTCGGGACTGAGGGGCAGCTCGGGACTGAGGGGCAGCTCGGGACTGAGGGGCAGCTCGGGACTGAGGGGTAGCTCGGGACTGAGGGGTAGCTCAGGCAGGTATTTGGCTCTGGCAGATCCTGGCTGACTGGCGGATCTGAAAGAGTCTGGCTGATTGGCGGATCTGGAAGAGTCTGGCTGACTGGCGGATCTGGAAGAGTCTGGCTGACTGGTGGATTCTGGCTGACTGGCGGATCTGGAAGATCCTGGCTGACTGGCGGATCTGGAAGAGTCTGGCTGACTGGCGGATCTGGAAGAGTCTGGCTGACTGGCGGATCCTGGCTGACTGGCGGATCTGGAAGATCCTGGCTGACCTTCGGATCTGGAAGAGTCTGGCTGACTGGCGGATCTGGAAGAGTCTGGCTGACCGGCGGATCCTGGCAGACTGGCGGCTCTGGCTGCTCCATGCTGACTGGCGGCTCTGGCTGCTCCATGCTGACTGGCGGCTCTGGCTGCTCCATGCTGACTGGCGGCTCTGGCTGCTCCATGCTGACTGGCGGCTCTGGCTGCTCCATGCTGACTGACGGCTCTGGCTGCTCCATGCTGACTGACGGCTCTGGCTGCTCCTTGCAGACTGGCAGCTCTGGTGGCTTCTTGCAGACTGGCAGCTCTGGCGGCTTCTTGCAGACTGGCAGCTCTGGCGGCTTCTTGCAGACTGGCAGCTCTGGCGGCTTCTTGCAGACTGGCAGCTCTGGCAGCTCCATGCAGACTGGCAGCTCCTTGCAGACTGGCAGCTCCTTGCAGACTGGCAGCTCCTTGCAGAATGGCAGCTCCTTGCAGACTGGCTGCTCCATGCAGACTGGCAGCTCCTTGCAGACTGGCAGCTCCTTGCAGACTGACAGCTCCTTGCAGACTGGCAGCTCTGTCTGCTCCATGAAGACTGGCAGCTCTGGCTGCTCCATGCAGACTGGCAGCTCTGGCTGCTCCATGCAGACTGGCAGCTCTGGCCAGGCGGGAGACTCCGGCAGCGCTGTAAAGGAGGAAGGCTCTGGCAGCGCTAAACAGGCGGGAGACTCCGGCAGCGCAGGAGAGGAGGAAGGCTCTGGCAGCACTGGAGAGGCGAGGCGCACTGTAGGCCTGATGCGTGGTGCTGGCACTGGTGGTACTGGGTCGAGGACACGCACAGGAAGCCTGGTGCGGGGAGCTGCCACCGGAGGGCTGGTGCGTGGAGGTGGTACAGGGTAGACCGGACCGTGCAGGCGCACTGGAGCTCTTGAGCACCGAGCCTGCCCAACCTTACCTGGTTGAATACTCCCGGTCGCTCTGCCAGTGCGGCGAGGTGGAATTGCCCGCACTGGGCTATGCAGGCGAACCGGGGACACCGTGCGCAAGGCTGGTGCCATGTAAGCCTGGCATTTGGCTCGACGCTCACTCTAGCCCGGCCGATACGCGGAGCTGGAATGTACCGCACCGGGCTATGCACCCGCGCTGGGGACACTGTGCGCACCACAGCATTACACGGTGCCTGCCCGGTCTCTCTAGCCCCCCGGTAAGCACAGGAAGTTGGCGTAGGTCTCCTACCTAGCGTCGCCATACTCCCTGTGAGCCCCCCCCAATAAATTTTTGGGGCTGACTCTCGGGCTTCCATCCGCGTCGCCGTGCTGCCTCCTCATACCAGCGCCTCTCCGCTTTCCCCGCCTCCAGTTCTTCCTTGGGGCGGCAATATTCTCCAGGCTGTGCCCAGGGTCCTTCTCCGTCAAGGATCTCCTTCCAAGTCCAGAAATCCTTATTGCGCTGCAACTGCTGCTGCCCGTTACCACGCAGCTTGGTCCTGTTGTGGTGGGTGATTCTGTCACAGTTTTCTGTAGGCGAAGGAGAGTCGGACCAAAAACCCATGTCACACCCTGGCCTGACCAAAAAGATAAAGAAACATAAGTCCTTCTGTTCACCTGACTTAGAATTCCTCACAATCAAGTGCCGACCACATTATCTACCAAGAGAATTATCTTAGATCATAATTACAGTCGTGTATATTCCCCCCCAAGCAGACACATTGACGGCCCTGAAAGAACTTCATTCGACTCTATGTAAACTGGAAACCACATATCCTGAGGCTGCATTTATTGTGGCTGGGGATTTTAACAAGCTAATCTGAAAACAAGGCTCCCTAAATTCTATGAGCATATCGATTGTGCAACCCGGGCTGGCAAAACCCTGGATCATAGTTATTCTAACTTCCGCGACGCATATAAGGCCCTCTCCCGCCCTCCTTCGGAAAACCTGACCATGACTCCATTTTGTTGCTCTTAGCCTATAGACAGAGACTAAAACAGGAAGCACCCTCGCTCAGGTCTGTTCAACGCTGGTCCGACCAATCGGATTCCACGCTTCAAGATTGCTTCGATCATGTGGACTGGGATATGTTCCTCATAACGTCGAACAACAACATTGATGAATACTTGCTCACATTCATTCGGTGAGCAAGTTTATTAGCAAGTGCATCGGTGATGTTGTACCCTCAGCGTCTATTAAAACATTCCCCAACCAGAAACCGTGATTTGATGGCAGTATTTGCGCAAAACTGAACGTGCGAACCACTGCTTTTAATCAGGGCAAGGTGACCGGAAACATGACTGAATACAAACAATGTAGCTATTCCCTCCGCAAGGCAATCAAACCAGCAAGCATCAGTATAGAGACAAAGTGGAGTCGCAACTCAACGGCTCAGACACGAGAAGTATGTGGCAGGGTCTACAGTCAATCATGGACTACAAAAGAAAAACCAGCTCCGTCGCGGACCACGATGTCTTGCTCCCAGACAGACAAAACAACTTCTTTGCTCGCTTTGAGGACAATACAGTGCCACTGACACGGCCTGCTACCAAAACCTGCGGGCTCTCCTTCACTGCAGCCAACGTGAGTAAAACATTTAAACCTGTTAACCCTCTCAAGGCTGCAGGCCCAGACGGCACCCCCAGCTGCGTCCTCAGAGCATGCGCAGACCAGCTGGCTGGTGTGTTTACGGACATATTCAATCAACCCTTATCCCAGTCTGCTGTTCCCACATGTTTCAAGAGGGCCACCATTGTTCCTGTTCCCAAGAAAGCTAAGGTAACTGAGCAAAATGACTTCCGCCCTGTAGCACTCACTTCCGTCATCATGAAGTGCTTTGAGAGACTAGTCAAGGACCATATCACCTCTACCCTACCTGACACCCTAGACCCACTCCAATTTGCTTACCGCCCCAATAGGTCCACAGACGACACAATTGCAACCACGCTGCACACTGCCCTATCCCATCTGGACAAGAGGAATACCTAGGTAAGAATGCTGTTCATTGATTACAGCTCAGCATTTAACACCATAGTACCCTCCAAACGCGTCATTAAGCTTGAGACCATGGGTCTCAACCTCGCCCTGTGCAACTGGGTCCTGGACTTCCTGACAGGCTGCCCCCAGGTGGTGAGGGTAGGTAACAACATTTCCACCCCGCTGATCCTCAACATTGGTGCCGCACAAGGGTGCCTTCTTAGCCCTCTCCTGTACTCCCTGTTCACCCACGACTGCGTAGCCATGCACTCCTCCAACTCAATCATCAAGTTTGCAGTAGTGTCAACTTGAGGACACTACAGTGGTAGGCTTGATTACCAACAACGATGAGACAGCCTACAGGGAGGAGGTGAGTGTGGTGCCCTCGGAGTGTGGTGTCAGGAAAATAACCTCATACTCAATGTCAACAAAACAAAGGAGATGATTGTGGACTTCAGGAAACAGCAGAGGGAGCAGCCCCCTATCCACATCGACGGAACAGTTGTGCAGAGGGTGGAAAGTTGTACGTTTCTCGGCGTACACATCACGGACAAACTGAAATGGTCCACCCACACAGACAGCGTTGTGAAGAAGGCGCAGCAGCGCCTCTTCAACCTCAGGGGGCTGAAGAAATTTGGCTTGTCACCAAAAACACTCACAAACCTTTACAGATGCACAATTGAGAGCATCCTGTCTGGCTGTATCACCACCTGGTACGGCAACTGTTCCGCCCACAACCGTAAGGCTCTCCAGAGGGTAATGAGGTCTGCACAACGCATCACCGGGGGCAAACTACCTGCCCTCCAGGACACCTACACCACCCGATGTCACAGAAAGGCCATAAAGATCATCAAGGACAACAACCACCCGAGCCACTGCCTGTTCGCCCCGCTATCATCCAGAAGGCAAGGTCAGTACAGGTGCATCAAAGCTGGGACTGAGAGACTGAAAAACAGCTTCTATCTCAAGGCCATCAGACTGTTAAACAGCCATCACTAATATTGAGTGGCTGCTGCCAACATACTGACTAATACAAAAAGATACTGAAAAAGCAAAATTTCCCAGTGCAGCTTTAAACATCCCTAAAGGAGCACTGTGTCTCCGTATAAATGCGATAAGTCTCAGATTGAAATGGAAGGCAGGTATCAGACCACAAAAAGATTTCCCAAGCTTTAAACATCCCAAGCATCTCAGACCACCAAGACCTGGCCGTCCCTCTAAACTTTCAGCTCATACAAGGAGAAGACTGATCAGAGATGCAGCCAGGAGGCCCATGATCACTCTGGATGAACTGCAGAGATCTACAGCTGAAGTGGGAGACTGTCCATAGGACAACAATCAGTCGTATATTGCACAAATCTGGCCTTTATGGAAGAGTGGCAAGAAGAAAGCCATTTCTTAAAGATATCCATAAAAAGCGTCGTTTAAAGTTTGCCACAAGCCACCTGGGAGACACACCAAACATGTGGAAGAAGGTGCTCTGGTCAGATGAAACCAAAATTGAACTTTTTGGCAACAATGCAAAACGTTATGTTTGGCGTAAAAGCAACACAGCTCATCACCCTGAACACACACCATCCCCACTGTCAAACATGGTGGTGGCAGCATCATGGTTTGGGCCTGCTTTTCTTCAGCAGGGACAGGGAAGATGGTTAAAATTGATGGGAAGATGGATGGAGCCAAATACAGGACCATTCTGGAAGAAAACCTGATGGAGTCTGCAAAAGACCTGAGACTGGGACGGAGATTTGTCTTCCAACAAGACAATGATCCAAAACATAAAACAAAATCTACAATGGAATGGTTCAAAAATAAACATATCCAGGTGTTAGAATGGCCAAGTCAAAGTCCAGACCTGAATCCAATCGTGAATCTGTGGAAAGAACTGAAAACTGCTGTTCACAAACGCTCTCCATCCAACCTCACTGAGCTCGAGCTGTTTTGCAAGGAGGAATGGGAAATCTCTCGATGTGCAAAACTGATAGAGACATACCCCAAGCGACTTACAGCTGTAATCGCAGCAAAAGGTGGCGCTACAAAGTATTAACTTAAGGGGGCTGAATAATTTTGCACGCCCAATTTTTCAGTTTTTGATTTGTTAAAAAAGTTTGAAATATCCAATAAATGTCGTTCCACTTCATGATTGTGTCCCACTTGTTGTTGATTCTTCACAAAAAAATACAGTTTTATATCTTTATGTTTGAAGCCTGAAATGTGGCAAAAGGTCGCAAAGTTTCAAGGGGGCCGAATACTTTTGCAAGGCACTGTATATACTGTACTCTATACCATCTACTGCATCTTGCCTATGCCGTTCGGCCATCACTCATTCATATATTTGTATGTACATATTCTTATTCATTCCTTTACACTTCTGTAAATGTTATGTTATATCCACAACCCTGTGGTTGTTGTGAAATTGTTATGTTAGATTAGTTGTGAGATAATACTGCATGGTCAGAACTAGAAGCACAAGCATTTCACTACACTCGCATTAACATCTGCTAACCATGTGTATGTGACAAATCAAATTTTATTTTATTTGATTAGGTGATAGTTACATCATTTACCTCATGTTGGTGGTACAGTTTTAGGAATAACTCTCATTGTGTTTTTTAATTCAGAAGTTTTCCATTTTATTTGTATAGAGGTAGCAACAGGCTATGATATTAAGTGAGCATTGGCTGACACTGGCCCAGCATTAAGCTCACTGGCTGGCATTTACATAAATAGTAACATCTACAGACCAGTCTGTTGCCACGGCAACACCAGGTGATTCTCCACGGCAACCGCCTTCCACACTGCAGCTTTGTCATGATCCTCTCCACCCTTGGATTAAGGCCCCGCCCCTCTTCTCCCCCGCATTGATCCTAGTTTGACAGGAGTAACAGAAATTCTATTTGGACAACACACACATATCCACACAAACACACACACACAAAGACACACAAACACATGCACACAGCACATTCATTAACACAACACACAGAATCCTCACATTAATACATACATTTAAAAAAATACATGGCTATGCCATTGAAGCACGACACTTGTACCTCATACACCTTTGCAAAGCTCCTACACACACACGCACACAAGCACGCACAAACACACACACACACACACACACGAAACCTTGGTGGTGGCTCTGCAGATTGTCCTTGGTGTAACAGCAGCCCTATGATAGATAGTACTGTATCAGTGAGCTCCTCAATAAACACTTCCCTTCTAGCAGTGTTCCTGGAGTTGGGTACACATCCATGTCTGTTTGTGTGTGAGAGTGTAGGCCTAATATCCATGTCCAGAAAGGCTAATGGAATCGGGGAACGGTAGGGAGAGTATAGTATTGTCACTGCTAATAGACTTAGGAGTTTATCATGCTTTTCATCGCCGGAGAAGAGCGAAAAACATCACAGCCACAAACACACATTAAAGTAAAATTAGATAAGCGCCTCTGTGTCTGTTGTCACTGCTTTACTGCCAGTAGCAGAGGAAAATACGCTTTTATATGACCTATTAAAGCACACAGGAACTGTTTTTTTCTGTTCTGGAGATGTTACCTTGTCAACAATTTCCCAAGCTAGGCCTATGATTACAGGCAAGTTTGGATGAGCTCTTGTTTCCTGGAAATGATCCATGGCAACGGCCACCCCATAATCCTCAAAAAAAACATGGCCTCTCTTGTGTTTTGTTGTTGTTTGGTTTTGTCTGTTTAACGCCAAAGCAAGGAATTAAGGCCAATTTGTTGATATTTGTGGATGTTTCCACTCTCAATACCCGATGCTTCCCAATTGCCAAGGCCTATTTTCTCTGTGATTCCCTGACATTAAAGCCAACCGCGTCGACTGCCCCATGCCATTTCATATGCATATATTAGCCTTTACGTGATTGATTGAATTATTTCATTATTTGTGGTTAATCTCCTAAAACTGCCCGCAGGTTGGCTGGATCGGAATTACTCGGTGGAGTATAGCTAATTACCTAACATTAGCATATGCAAATGAGGGATGTTATCTTGTGTACAAAATGTTGCTTGTGGTAAACACTGAGCTAATGACTTTAGCTGTTTAAATGGTACTAATTGCATATTGTTTAATGAGATGCGCGTTTTTTTAAATATCTTACATCACAGGAAGGATGGGGGTGGTGGGCATTTATATAGTTCCATCTTGGTTGTTGTTTAGCCTTTATGGTCAAACAACCTCCGTCTGTGTTGAGGGGGACAAAATATGTGTTCTGGACTTGAAACAAGGACCTGGGGTGCATCCTAAATGGCACCCTATTCCCTGTATAGTGCACTACTTTTGACCAGAGCCCTGGGATGCCCTATGAACCCTGGTCAAAACAAGTGCACTAAATGGGGAATTGGGTGCCATTGTGCTGGATAATGTGAAGTCATGAAGGTTATTTTACCGATCTCTCTTTCCACTGTCATTCATCTTAACTATATACCATCCAGTGTGTCTGTCTCCTCTGTCATTCATCTAAACCATGGGTGTCAAACTCTGGCCCATGGGCCAAATTTGGCCCGCGGGGTAATTATATTTGGCCCGCGAGACAATACCAAATTACTACTAGAGCTGGCCCGCCGGTATTATACAGCGCATTCACCACTGAATACTACGAATCCCATAATGCTCTGCTGTTTTCGCGCGCCAATCAGGACAGGACCCAGAAACGCTCTCTCCTCTGTGACAGTAGTCATAGCAACATAGACGCTACAACTGTCAGCGAGCTAACCCTTTCCAAAAATGGCGAAAAGAAAGGCAGAAAACAGGAGCTTTCTGGACAAGTGGGAGGCAGAATATCTGTTTACATATGTAAAAGACAAACCTGTTTGTCTTGTTTGTGGAGTCAACGTGGCTGTAAGTAAGGAGTACAACATTAGACGACACTATGAAACGAAACACCATGACAAATACAAGGACCTGGACATGACTCAAAGGAGCCAGAAAGTAGAGGAGATGAAAAGAAGCTTGGTTTCACAACAGAATATGTTTAAAAAAGCCACATCACAAAGCGAGGCTGCTGTAAAGGCTAGTTATATAGTGGCAGCAGAGATCGCAAAATCAGCCCGGCCCTTTAATGAGGGAGAGTTCATGAAAAAGTGCATGATGAAGGTTTGTGACCTCGTATGCCCAGAGAAAAAACAAGCATTTTCAAACGTGAGCCTGAGCAGGAACACAGTAGCTGATCGCACATGTGATCTTGCCACCAATCTGTATGACCAGCTGATGGAAAAGGGAAAAGATTTTGTTGCGTTCTCCCTCGCTGTGGATGAGAGCTGCGACGCATCTGATACTGCTCAGCTGTCAGTCTTCATCCGTGGAGTGGACTCAAATCTGTGTGTTACGGAGGAGCTATTAGGATTCAAATCAATGCATGGCACAACCACAGGAAAGGAAATCTTTGAGGAGGTTTCCAAATGTGTAACTGAAATAAAGCTGCCGTGGGATAAACTCGTTGGATTAACGACAGATGGTGCGCCAGCGATGTGCGGTAAAAAGAGTGGACTGGTGGGCATGGTTCGGGAGAAGATGCGGGAAGAGAACTGTGCAGGTGAGCTAACTGTTTACCACTGCATCATACATCAGGAAGCACTGTGTGCCAAAGCCCTAAAGATGGAACATGTTATGACCACAGTAACACAGGTAGTTAACTTTATAAGAGCCAAAGGTCTAAATCACCACCAGTTTAAATCTTTTCTGGAGGAGTGTGGTTCGGAATACGCAGACGTGCCATATCACACAGAGGTGAGATGGCTAAGCAGAGGAAAAGTACTGAACAGATGTTTCGAGCTGCGTGAGGAAATATGTCAATTCCTGGAAACCAAAGGGAAGGATACAGCAGAGCTCCGGGAGCAAAAGTTCCTGTGTGAGCTAGCCTTTCTCTGTGACATCTCGAGCCATCTCGATGCGCTGAACCTGCAGCTTCAGGGGCGGGGGCGCATCATCACAGACATGTACGCTGCAGTGAGGGCCTTCAAAACTAAACTGTGTCTGTGGGAGAATCAGATGCTGCAAGGAAACCATTGCCATTTTCCCTGCTGCCAATCCATAAAAGCGCAGATCTCTACCGCCGTGTTCCCATGCGCACAGTTTGCTGAAAAACTCAGTGTTCTCGCCGCTGAGTTTAGCCGGCGATTTGCCGACTTCGATGCCCAGAAATGCAAGTTTGAACTGCTTAGTAATCCCTTCGCAGTTGATGTGGAAAATGCACCAACCAACATCCAAATGGAGCTGATTGAACTCCAGTGCAACGACACGCTGAAGTCAAAGTATGATGCTGTGGGCGCCGCACAGTTTCCACGGTTCATCCCTGACACAATGCCTCAGCTCCGCACCCAAGCTGCTCAGATGCTCTCCATGTTCGGCAGCACTTATCTATGCAAGCAACTTTTCTCCTAGATGAAGATGACCAAAACAACTCACAGGAGAAGTCTGACTGATGAACATCTTCGCTCGATACTGAGGATTTCTTCAGCTCAGAGCTTGAGCCCAGACATTGATGAACTAGCATCCAAGAAGAGATGCCAGGTATCTGGCTTGGGCACATCAGATTAGACCAGTGTGCAATTATTAACGTTTTCTTTATGCACTTTTTCTTGCTACAAGGCATGGGCTTGAATGGTTGATTGATTTATTATCATTTTATTTGTAAAATTATTAGCCAGTGGAAAAAGTTTATTTTGGTATTTAAATCAGAAGGCTGCAAATAGAAAAGAGGCATACAATTTTTATTTAAATTGTATTTATTTAATAAATGAATGCCATTGATGTGTTTTTTCATTTGAAATTAGATTTTGCATGTCTCCACTATTAAATTATATATTGTATGGTAATAAGCGATGCTTGTTCCATATTCAATGTTAAAGCAAAACTTGTTTGGGTCCATATTAAAAGGTTAATTTGTTCAATGTTGGCCCGTGACTGTTCAGGTTTTACATTTTGGCCCACTGGGTATTTGAGTTTGACACCCCTGATCTAAACTATACACCATCCATTGTGTCTGTCTCCTCTGTCATTCATCTTAACTATATACCATCCAGTGTGTCTGTCTCCTCTGTCATTCATCTTAACTATATACCATCCAGTGTGTCTGTCTCCTCTGTCATTCATCTTAACTTTCGACCATCCAGTGTGTCTGTCTCCACTGTCATTCATCTTAACTATATACCATCCAGTGTCTGTCTCCTATGTCATTCATCTTAACTATGGACCATACAGTGTGTCTGTCTCCACTGTCATTCATCTTAACTATAAACCATCCAGTGTGTCTGTCTCCTCTGTCATTCATCTTAACTATATACCATCCAGTGTCTGTCTCCACTGTCATTCATCTTAACTATAGACCATCCAGTGTGTCTGTCTCCTCTGTCGTTCATCTTAACTATAGAACATCCAGTGTGTCTGTCTCCTCTGTCATTCATCTTAACTATAGACCATCCAGTGTGTCTGTCTCCACTGTCATTCATCTTAACTATACACCATCCAGTGTCTGTCTCCTCTGTCATTCATCTTAACTATACGACCATCCAGTGTGTCTGTCTCCACTGTCATTCATCTTAACTATACACCATCCAGTGTGTCTGTCTCCTCTGTCATTCATCTTAACTATACACCATCCAGTGTGTCTGTCTCCTCTGTCATTCATCTTAACTATATACCATCCAGTGTCTGTCTCCTCTGTCATTCATCTTAACCTCTTACATCTATGGGGGCGCTATTTCATTTTTGGATGAAAAACGTTCCCGTTTTAAACAAGATATTTTGTCACAAAAAGATGCTCGACTATGCATATAATTGCTACCGTTCGAAAGAAAACACTCTGACGTGTCCAGAAATACAAAGATCTTCTCTGTGCGTGCCCTATAACGTGAGCTTCAGGCAAAACCAAGATGAGATGGCATCCAGGAAATGACAAGGATTTTTGAGGCTCTGTTTTCCATGGTCTCCTTATATGGCTGTCTCCTCGAGAGGAGTAAGTCTGCCCTTTCTGCCGTTTCCCCAAGGTGTCTGCAGCATTGTGACGTATTTGTAGGCAGATCATTGGAAGATTGACCATAACAGACCACATTTACCACGTGTCCGCCCGGTGTCCTGCGCCTATAAATTGGTGCGCAAAAGTCACCTGCCAGTATTTTTCCATACGATACAGAGAGTAAAGCAAGCTTCCACGAACTGCATGTCAATGAAGAGATATGTGAAAAAACACCTTGAGGACTGATTCCAAACAACGTTTGCCATGTTTCGGTCGATATTATGTAGTTAATCCGGAAAAAGTTTTACGTTGTAGGTGACTGCATTTTCGGTTCATTTCGGTAGCCAGACGCAATGTAGAAAACGGAACGATTTCTCCTACACACAGACGCTTTCAGGAAACACTGCGCATTTGGTATGTGACTGAGAGTCTCCTCATTGAAAACATCAGAAGCTCTTCAAAGGTAAATGATTTTATTTATTTGGTTATCTGGTTTTTGTGAAAATGTTGCGTGCTACATGCTACACAAAATGCTATGCTAGCTTTGAGTGTGTCTGTCTCCTCTGTCATTCATCTTAACTATAGACCATCCAGTGTGTCTGTCTCCATACTCTTACACAAATTAGTCAATTTCTATGGTTCAAAAGCATATTTTGAAAATCTGAGATGACAGTGTTGTTAAGAAAAGGCTAAGCTTGAGAGCAGACGCATTATTTTAATTTTATTTGCGATTTTCAGAAATCGTTAACGTTGCGTTATGCTAATGAGCCTGAGGCTTGAGTCACGATCCCGGATCCGGGATGGGGAGTTTCAAGAAGTTAACTTTCGACCATCCAGTGTGTCTGTCTCCTCTGTCATTCATCTTAACTATAGACCATCCAGTGTGTCTGTCTCCTCTGTCATTCATCTTAACTTTCAACCATCCAGTGTGTCTGTCTCCACTGTCATTCATCTAAACTATACACCATCCATTGTGTCTGTCTCCTCTGTCATTCATCTTAACTTTCGACCATCCAGTGTGTCTGTCTCCACTGTCATTCATCTTAACTATATACCATCCAGTGTCTGTCTCCTATGTCATTCATCTTAACAATAGACCATCCAGTGTGTCTGTCTCCTCTGTCATTCATCTTAACTATAGACCATCCAGTGTCTGTCTCCTCTGTCATTCATCTTAACTTTCGACCACCCAGTGTGTCTGTCTCCACTGTCATTCATCTTAACTCTATACCATCCAGTGTCTGTCTCCTATGTCATTCATCTTAACTATGGACCATACAGTGTGTCTGTCTCCACTGTCATTCATCTTAACTATAAACCATCCAGTGTGTCTGTCTCCTCTGTCATTCATCTTAACTATAGACCATCCAGTGTCTGTCTCCTCTGTCATTCATCTTAACTTTCGACCACCCAGTGTGTCTGTCTCCACTGTCATTCATCTTAACTCTATACCATCCAGTGTCTGTCTCCTATGTCATTCATCTTAACTATGGACCATCCAGTGTGTCTGTCTCCACTGTCATTCATCTTAACTATATACCATCCAGTGTCTGTCTCCTCTGTCATTCATCTTAACTTTCGACCATCCAGTGTGTCTGTCTCCACTGTCATTCATCTTAACTATATACCATCCAGTGTCTGTCTCCCATGTCATTCATCTTAACTATGGACCATACAGTGTGTCTGTCTCCACTGTCATTCATCTTAACTATAAACCATCCAGTGTGTCTGTCTCCTCTGTCATTCATCTTAACTATATACCATCCAGTGTCTGTCTCCTCTGTCATTCATCTTAACTATAGACCATCCAGTGTGTCTGTCTCCTCTGTCATTCATCTTAACTATAGACCATCCAGTGTGTCTGTCTCCTTTGTCATTCATCTTAACTATAGACCATCCAGTGTGTCTGTCTCCACTGTCATTCATCTTAACTATATACCATCCAGTGTGTCTGTCTCCTCTATCATTTATCTTAACTATATACCATCCAGTGTCTGTCTCCTATGTCATTCATCTTAACTATAGACCATACAGTGTGTCTGTCTCCACTGTCATTCATCTTAACTATAAACCATCCAGTGTGTCTGTCTCCTCTGTCATTCATGTAAACTATACACCATCCAGTGTGTCTGTCTCCTCTGTCATTCATCTTAACTATAGACCATCCAGTGTCTGTCTCCTCTGTCATTCATCTTAACTATATACCATCCAGTGTGTCTGTCTCCTCTGTCATTCATCTTAACTATAGACCATCCAGTGTGTCTGTCTCCTCTGTCATTCATCTTAACTATAGACCATCCAGTGTGTCTGTCTCCACTGTCATTCATCTTAACTATATACCATCCAGTGTGTCTGTGTCCTCTGTCATTCATCTAAACTATATACCATCCAGTGTCTGTCTCCACTGTCATTCATCTTAACTATATACCATCCAGTGTGTCTGTCTCCTCTGTCATTCATCTTAACTATATACCATCCAGTGTCTGTGTCCTCTGTCATTCATCTTAACTTTCGACCATCCAGTGTGTCTGTCTCCACTGTCATTCATCTTAACTATAGACCATCCAGTGTGTCTGTCTCCTCTGTCATTCATCTTAACTATAGACCATCCAGTGTGTCTGTCTCCTTTGTCATTCATCTTAACTATATACCATCCAGTGTCTGTCTCCACTGTCATTCATCTTAACTATATACAATCCAGTGTGTCTGTCTCCTCTGTCATTCATCTTAACTATAGACCATCCAGTGTGTCTGTCTCCACTGTCATTCATCTTAACTATATACCATCCAGTGTGTCTGTCTCCTCTGTCATTCATCTTAACTATATACCATCCAGTGTGTCTGTCTCCTCTGTCATTCATCTTAACTATAGACCATCCAGTGTGTCTGTCTCCTCTGTCATTCATCTTAACTTTCGAACATCCAGTGTGTCTTCTCCACTGTCATTCATCTAAACTATACACCATCCAGTGTGTCTGTCTCCTCTGTCATTCATCTTAACTATATACCATCCAGTGTCTGTCTCCTATGTCATTCATCTTAACTATAGACCATACAGTGTGTCTGTCTCCACTGTCATTCATCTTAACTATATACCATCCAGTGTCTGTCTCCTCTGTCATTCATCTTAACTATACACCATCCAGTGTGTCTGTCTCCTCTGTCATTCATCTTAACTATATACCATCCAGTGTCTGTCTCCTATGTCATTCATCTTAACTATAGACCATACAGTGTGTCTGTCTCCACTGTCATTCATCTTAACTATATACCATCCAGTGTCTGTCTCCTCTGTCATTCATCTTAACTTTCGACCATCCAGTGTGTCTTTCTCCACTGTCATTCATCTTAACTATATACCATCCAGTGTCTGTCTCCTCTGTCATTCATCTAAACTATACACCATCCATTGTGTCTGTCTCCTCTGTCATTCATCTTAACTATACACCATCCAGTGTGTCTGTCTCCTCTGTCATTCATCTTAACTATATACCATCCAGTGTCTGTCTCCTCTGTCATTCATCTTAACTTTCAACCATCCAGTGTGTCTGTCTCCACTGTCATTCATCTTAACTATACACCATCCAGTGTGTCTGTCTCCTCTGTCATTCATCTTAACTATACACCATCCAGTGTGTCTGTCTCCTCTGTCATTCACCTTATCTTTCGACCATCCAGTGTGTCTGTCTCCACTGTCATTCATCTTAACTATATACCATCCAGTGTCTGTCTCCTCTGTCATTCATCTTAACTTTCGACCATCCAGTGTGTCTTTCTCCACTGTCATTCATCTTAACTATATACCATCCAGTGTCTGTCTCCTCTGTCATTCATCTAAACTATACACCATCCATTGTGTCTGTCTCCTCTGTCATTCATCTTAACTATAGACCATCCAGTGTGTCTGTCTCCTCTGTCATTCATCTTAACTATACACCATCCAGTGTGTCTGTCTCCTCTGTCATTCATCTTAACTATATACCATCCAGTGTCTGTCTCCTCTGTCATTCATCTTAACTTTCAACCATCCAGTGTGTCTGTCTCCACTGTCATTCATCTTAACTATACACCATCCAGTGTGTCTGTCTCCTCTGTCATTCATCTTAACTATACACCATCCAGTGTGTCTGTCTCCTCTGTCATTCACCTTATCTTTCGACCATCCAGTGTGTCTGTCTCCTCTGTCATTCATCTTAACTATAGACCATCCAGTGTGTCTGTCTCCTCTGTCATTCACCTTAACTATAGAACATCCAGTGTGTCTGTCTCCTCTGTCATTCATCTTAACTATAGACCATCCAGTGTGTCTGTCTCCTCTGTCATTCATCTTAACTATAGACCATCCAGTGTGTCTTTCTCCACTGTCATTCATCTTAACTATATACCATCCAGTGTCTGTCTCCTCTGTCATTCATCTAAACTATACACCATCCATTGTGTCTGTCTCCTCTGTCATTCATCTTAACTATAGACCATCCAGTGTGTCTGTCTCCTCTGTCATTCATCTTAACTATAGACCATCCAGTGTGTCTGTCTCCTCTGTCATTCATCTTAACTTTCAACCATCCAGTGTGTCTGTCTCCACTGTCATTCATCTAAACTATACACCATCCATTGTGTCTGTCTCCTCTGTCATTCATCTTAACTTTCGACCATCCAGTGTGTCTGTCTCCACTGTCATTCATCTTAACTCTATACCATCCAGTGTGTGTGTCTCCTCTGTCATTCATCTTAACTATATACCATCCAGTGTCTGTCTCCTATGTCATTCATCTTAACAATAGACCATCCAGTGTGTCTGTCTCCTCTGTCATTCATCTTAACTATAGACCATCCAGTGTCTGTCTCCTCTGTCATTCATCTTAACTTTCGACCACCCAGTGTGTCTGTCTCCACTGTCATTCATCTTAACTCTATACCATCCAGTGTCTGTCTCCTATGTCATTCATCTTAACTATGGACCATACAGTGTGTCTGTCTCCACTGTCATTCATCTTAACTATAGACCATACAGTGTGTCTGTCTCCACTGTCATTCATCTAAACTATACACCATCCATTGTGTCTGTCTCCTCTGTCATTCATCTTAACTATAGACCATCCAGTGTGTCTGTCTCCTCTGTCATTCATCTTAACTATACACCATCCAGTGTGTCTGTCTCCTCTGTCATTCATCTTAACTATATACCATCCAGTGTCTGTCTCCTCTGTCATTCATCTTAACTTTCAACCATCCAGTGTGTCTGTCTCCACTGTCATTCATCTTAACTATACACCATCCAGTGTGTCTGTCTCCTCTGTCATTCATCTTAACTATACACCATCCAGTGTGTCTGTCTCCTCTGTCATTCACCTTATCTTTCGACCATCCAGTGTGTCTGTCTCCTCTGTCATTCATCTTAACTATAGACCATCCAGTGTGTCTGTCTCCTCTGTCATTCACCTTAACTATAGAACATCCAGTGTGTCTGTCTCCTCTGTCATTCATCTTAACTATAGACCATCCAGTGTGTCTGTCTCCTCTGTCATTCATCTTAACTATACACCATCCAGTGTGTCTGTCTCCTCTGTCATTCACCTTATCTTTCGACCATCCAGTGTGTCTGTCTCCACTGTCATTCATCTTAACTATATACCATCCAGTGTCTGTCTCCTCTGTCATTCATCTTAACTTTCGACCATCCAGTGTGTCTTTCTCCACTGTCATTCATCTTAACTATATACCATCCAGTGTCTGTCTCCTCTGTCATTCATCTAAACTATACACCATCCATTGTGTCTGTCTCCTCTGTCATTCATCTTAACTATAGACCATCCAGTGTGTCTGTCTCCTCTGTCATTCATCTTAACTATACACCATCCAGTGTGTCTGTCTCCTCTGTCATTCATCTTAACTATATACCATCCAGTGTCTGTCTCCTCTGTCATTCATTTTAACTTTCAACCATCCAGTGTGTCTGTCTCCACTGTCATTCATCTTAACTATACACCATCCAGTGTGTCTGTCTCCTCTGTCATTCATCTTAACTATACACCATCCAGTGTGTCTGTCTCCTCTGTCATTCACCTTATCTTTCGACCATCCAGTGTGTCTGTCTCCTCTGTCATTCATCTTAACTATAGACCATCCAGTGTGTCTGTCTCCTCTGTCATTCACCTTAACTATAGAACATCCAGTGTGTCTGTCTCCTCTGTCATTCATCTTAACTATAGACCATCCAGTGTGTCTGTCTCCTCTGTCATTCATCTTAACTATAGACCATCCAGTGTGTCTGTCTCCTCTGTCATTCATCTCAACTATAGACCATCCAGTGTGTCTGTCTCCTCTGTCATTCATCTTAACTATAGACCATCCAGTGTGTCTGTCTCCTCTGTCATTCATCTTAACTATAGACCATCCAGTGTGTCTTCTCCTCTGTCATTCATCTTAACTATATACCATCCACTGTGTCTTCTCCACTGTCATTCATCTAAACTATATACCATCCAGTGTGTCTGTCTCCTCCGTCATTCATCTTATTTATACATCATCCAGTGTGTCTGTCTCCTCTGTCATTCATCTTAACTATATACCATCCAGTGTGTCTGTCTCCTCTGTCATTCATCTTAACTATACACCATCCAGTGTGTCTGTCTCCTCTGTAATTCATCTTAACTTCTTGAAACTCCCCATCCCGGATCCGGGATCGTGACTAAAGCCTCAGGCTCATTAGCATAACGCAACGTTAACGATTTCTGAAAATCGCAAATAAAATTAAAATAATGCGTCTGCTCTCAAGCTTAGCCTTTTCTTAACAACACTGTCATCTCAGATTTTCAAAATATGCTTTTGAACCATAGAAATTGACTAATTTGTGTAAGAGTATGCAAAGCTAGCATAGCATTTTGTGTAGCATGTAGCACGCAACATTTTCACAAAAACCAGATAACCAAATAAATAAAATCATTTACCTTTGAAGAGCTTCTGATGTTTTCAATGAGGAGACTCTCAGTCACATACCAAATGCGCAGTGTTTCCTGAAAGCGTCTGTGTGTAGGAGAAATCGTTCCGTTTTCTACATTGCGTCTGGCTACCGAAACGAACCGAAAATGCAGTCACCTACAACGTAAAACTTTTCCGGATTAACTACATAATATCGACCGAAACATGGCAAACGTTGTTTGGAATCAGTCCTCAAGGTGTTTTTTCACATATCTCTTCATTGACATGCAGTTCGTGGAAGCTTGCTTTACTCTCTGTATCGTATGGAAAAATACTGGCAGGTGACTTTTGCGCACCAATTTCGGCGCAGGACACCGGGCGGACACGTGGTAAATGTGGTCTGTTATGGTCAATCTTCCAATGATCTGCCTACAAATACGTCACAATGCTGCAGACACCTTGGGGAAATGACAGAAAGGGCAGACTTACTCCTCTCGCGTTCACAGCCATATAAGGAGACCATGGAAAACAGAGCCTCAAAAATCCTTGTCATTTCCTGGATGCCATCTCATCTTGGTTTTGCCTGAAGCTCACGTTATAGGGCACGCACAGAGAAGATCTTTGTATTTCTGGACACGTCAGAGTGTTTTCTTTCGAACGGTAGCAATTATATGCATAGTCGAGCATCTTTTTTTTGACAAAATATCTTGACAAAATATCTTGTTTAAAACAGTGGAACTCCTTTTTCATCCAAAAATGAAATAGTCTGTCTCCTCAGAGCATCATTCAGGTTAACTATAGACCATCCAGTGTGTCTGTCTCCTCTGTCATTCATCTTAACTATATACCATCCAGTGTGTCTGTCTCCTCTGTCATTCATCTAAACTATACACCATCCATTGTGTCTGTCTCCTCTGTCATTCATCTTAACTTTCGACCATCCAGTGTCTGTCTCCACTGTCATTCATCTTAACTATACACCATCCAGTGTCTGTCTCCTCTGTCATTCATCTAAACTATACACCATCCATTGTGTCTGTCTCCTCTGTCATTCATCTTAACTATAGACCATCCAGTGTGTCTGTCTCCACTGTCATTCATCTTAACTATACACCATCCAGTGTGTCTGTCTCCTCTGTCATTCATCTTAACTATAGACCATCCAGTGTGTCCTTCTCCTCTGTCATTCATCTAAACTATACACCATCCATTGTGTCTGTCTCCTCTGTCATTCATCTTAACTTTCGACCATCCAGTGTCTGTCTCCACTGTCATTCATCTTAACTATACACCATCCAGTGTCTGTCTCCTCTGTCATTCATCTAAACTATACACCATCCATTGTGTCTGTCTCCTCTGTCATTCATCTTAACTATAGACCATCCAGTGTGTCTGTCTCCACTGTCATTCATCTTAACTATACACCATCCATTGTGTCTGTCTCCTCTGTCATTCATCTTAACTATACACCATCCAGTGTGTCTGTCTCCTCTGTCATTCATCTTAACTATACACCATCCAGTGTGTCTGTCTCCACTGTCATTCATCTTAACTATACACCATCCAGTGTGTCTGTCTCCTCTGTCATTCATCTTAACTATACACCATCCAGTGTGTCTGTCTCCTCTGTCATTCACCTTATCTTTCGACCATCCAGTGTGTCTTTCTCCACTGTCATTCATCTTAACTATAGACCATCCAGTGTGTCTGTCTCCTCTGTCATTCACCTTAACTATAGAACATCCAGTGTGTCTGTCTCCTCTGTCATTCATCTTAACTATAGACCATCCAGTGTGTCTGTCTCCTCTGTCATTCATCTTAACTATAGACCATCCAGTGTGTCTGTCTCCTCTGTCATTCATCTCAACTATAGACCATCCAGTGTGTCTGTCTCCTCTGTCATTCATCTTAACTATAGACCATCCAGTGTGTCTGTCTCCACTGTCATTCATCTTAACTATAGACCATCCAGTGTCTTCTCCTCTGTCATTCATCTTAACTATATACCATCCAGTGTGTCTTCTCCACTGTCATTCATCTAAACTATATACCATCCAGTGTGTCTGTCTCCTCCGTCATTCATCTTATTTATACATCATCCAGTGTGTCTGTCTCCTCTGTCATTCATCTTAACTATAGACCATCCAGTGTGTCTGTCTCCACTGTCATTCCTCTTAACAATACACCATCCATTGTGTCTGTCTCCTCTGTCATTCATCTTAACTATACACCATCCAGTGTGTCTGTCTCCTCTGTCATTCATCTTAACTATAGACCATCCAGTGTGTCCTTCTCCTCTGTCATTCATCTAAACTATACACCATCCATTGTGTCTGTCTCCTCTGTCATTCATCTTAACTATACACCATCCAGTGTGTCTGTCTCCTCTGTCATTCATCTTAACTATATACCATCCAGTGTGTCTGTCTCCTCTGTCATTCATCTTAACTATATACCATCCAGTGTCTGTCTCCTCAGTCATTCATCTTAACTATACACCATCCATTGTGTCTGCCTCCTCTGTCATTCATCTTAACTATAGACCATCCAGTGTGTGATTCACTCCTCCTCTCTGCTTATGAAACCTCCTCCAATAGGGTCACTATGTAATTCATAAAGGAATGGTTGGGCCATCAAGGCCACCTACGCAACACCTCTGTGCGCGCACACACACACACACACACACACACACACACACACACACACACAGAAATGCAATATGCACAAAGTCACTTTATGCATTTACACTGAGCACAATGTATCTGTCAAATGCGGTATATGTGCACATACACTCATACACACACATGGACAATCAGACTCATGCACTCACACAGGCAAACACACACACAGACAGAGAGAGAGACAAAGTGCGTCACCAGCAGTGTTGTGTAGTGTCCTGAACCCCCTGGCCTCAGTGTCTCTGTCGTCACAGTTCCCTAGTCTTTATCTGGAGCTGGCAGAGAGGGGCCTGGGGCTCTGTCTACACACTGTAACACACACACACACACACACACACAAGACATGAACGTATACGAAGGCATACACACACACGCATGCATACACACACACACATATGCACACACACACACACACTCAGGTTTAAAAGGTCAATGCCAACTGTTGTATGACCTGATGTAATTGTTCTGTCATAGTGGTGACCTCCGTCAGTCCAAATGATGTCATATTGATGTTGAGAGAATGGTCTTACTTTGTGTGGGTGTCTGCTTGTGCGACTGAGTGTGTGCATACACGTGTGTGTGTGTGCCTTTTTGTGTGTTTGTGTGTGTGTGTGTGCATGCACATGGGTGTGTGTCCTAGTGTGTGCGTGTCCTAGTCTGTGTGTGTGTCTGTTTGCGCTTGTGTGTCCTAGTGTGTGTCTGTGTGTCCTAGTGTGTGTGTGCTTATTTGTGTCCTCGTGTGTGTGTTTCCCATTGTGTGTCTGTGTGTCCTAGTGTGTGTGTGCTTGTGTGTGTCCTAGTGTGTGTGTGCTTGTGTGAGTCCTAGTGTGTGTGTGCTTGTGTGTGTCCTAGTGTGTGTGTGCTTGTGTGTGTCCTAGTGTGTGTGTGTGCTTGTGTGTGTCCTAGTGTGTGTGTGTGTGTGTGTGTGTCCTAGTGTTTGTGTGTGTGTGCTTGTGTGTGTCCTAGTGTTTGTGTGCTTGTGTGTGTCCTAGTGTGTGTGTGCTTGTGTGAGTCCTAGTGTGTGTGTGCTTGTGAGTGTCCTAGTGTGTGTGTGCTTGTGTGTGTCCTAGTGCGTGTGTGCTTGTGTGTGTCCTAGTGTGTGTGTGTGTGTGTGTGTGTGTGTGTGTGTGTGTGTGTGTGTGTGTGTGTGTGTGTGTGTGTGTGTGTGTGTGTGTGTGTGTGTGTGTGTGTGTGTCCTAGTGTGTGTCCTAGTGTGTGTGTGCTTGTGTGTGTCCTAGTGTGTGTCCTAGTGTGTGTGTGCTTGTGTGTGTCCTAGTGTGTGTGTTTCCCATTGTGTGACTGTGTGTCTCGAAGTCATCCGGTGGACCTCTTACAGAAAATAACCAATCATTTCATCAAGGCATCGAGGACACTCACCTTATCTGGCGCTGTAGGGACCAGGCTGGAAGGAAACTCAACCGAGATCATTATTCTCGTACAGTTATTCACATCCAGAAACATCCATGACAGTTATTCTAACTTGAGTAGAAGTAATTTCTCAATGAGGAATGTCAGCAAATTCACATGCAATATTGTGTGACTGAATACATAAGACCATGTTCTAAAGCAGAGTTTATAACAGTGGACTGTACTTGGAGGCCTGCTTTCAATAGGTTAAACTTGTCTTCCTTTATTGAAGTAATCAATGATCGATGATTGGATAGGTGACTGGGTGGATTTCACTGCATTGCCTTCACTCATCAAGTCAGATCAGTGACTACCTCAAAGAAGGATTTCAAACAATTGTAACAGGGCCCTATAATGTATCATTATACCTGCAGAAAAGTTGTGCTGTTTAACAAATGATCCTGGATCAGCTTGGTTTCACTTCTCTGACTAGTCAAGGCTAGACCTGGTATCAGCTGATCCCAATTCAGTTGTTAAAATGGGCCGAAGTGTGCAGTTCTCTGCTGCCCACCTGTTCTGAGTAACCAGGCGTGCTGGATATCTCCATGTCTGGAATGTTCAATGTTCCGGTCTGGAAGTTACCTACCTCCAGGGTAGTATCTTTCTTTCCTGCTGAAGGGCCTTCCTCCTCCCTGCCTCTTTTCTCACCTACCTTTCTCTCTCTCTCGCTATTTTGCTCGCTCGCTCTTTCTCTCTCTCTCGCTCTCTCTCTCTCTCTCTCGCTATTTCGCTTGCTCGCTCTTTCTCTCTCTTCTCTCTCTCTCTCTCTCGCTCTTTCTCTCGCTCGCTCTTTCTCTCGCTCGCTCTTTCTCTCGCTCGCTCTTTCTTTCTCTCTCTCTCTCTCTCTCTCTCGCTATTTCGCTTTTTCTCTCTCTCTTTCTATCTCTCTCCCTCTCTCTCTCTCCCTATCACTTCCTCTCGGTGGGTCTGACATGCTGACCAAATTTGCACCGCCTATGCGTCTGTGTGCATCCTCGCGCGCATGTTGATTTTGTCTAACCCCACAAGACACGCAGGTTAAAATTCCAAAATCAACCCTGAACCAACTATATTCATTTGGGGACAGGTCAAAACACACATATATTTATGGACATTCAGTTAGCTTGCTGTTGCTAGCTAATTTGTCCAGGGAGATAAACATTGGGTTGTTAATTTTTAATTTTTTTAAATATATATTTTTTATTTATTTGACCCCTTTTTTCTCCCCAATTTTGTGGTTTCCAATTGTTTAGTAGCTACTATCTCGTCTCATCGCTACAACTCCCGTACGGGCTCGGGAGAGAGGAAGGTTGAAAGTCATGCGTCCTCCGATACACAACCCAACCAAGCCGCACTGCTTCTTAACACAGCGAGCATCCAACCCGGAAGCCAGCCGCACCAGTGTGTCAGAGGAAACACCGTACACCTGGCAACCTTGGTTAGTGGGCACTGCGCCCGGCCCGCCACAGGAGTCGCTGGTGCGCGATGAGACAAGGATTTCCCTACCGGCCAAACCCTCCCTAACCCAGACGACGCTAGGCCAATTGTGCGTCGCCCCACGGACCTCCCGGTCGCGGCCGGTTACGACAGAGCCTGGGCATGAACCCGGTGGCACAGCTGGCGCTGCAATACAGCGCCCTTAACCACTGCGCCACCCGAGAGGCCTTGGGTTGTTCATTTACCTGAAATGCACAAGGTCCTTCATTTAGCTGGATCTTTGTAGAATTTTGACCTATTTTGAATCACACAAAATCGTGTGTTCTCTACTCCGACAATTAATCTACAGATAAAAATGGGAACCCTAGTTTGTTTTTAGTTAGTTTTCTTTGATTAATCTCGCCCCGTTCATCTTTCTTCTTCTTCTGTGGACTTGATATGGCGGTTGGCAACCAACTTTAAGGGGCATTACCACCACCAACTGGACTGGAGTGTGGACCTCAGTTCATCTTTCAATCACCCACGTGGGTATACAGTATGCTGGTAAAAGGTGATGGGAGAGGTGCGACTTGCAGAGCATCAAGCGTATGAAATAGAACCAAGTTCTTATTGAATAACATGTATTTGTACATTTATTTTGCAACGCTCAAGAACCCACAAACTGGGGGTTCTTGATCATGTTCACCCAGAACCTCAGAGGTAGGCTAGAGAGGAGAGACCGAGAGCGTTAGGGAATATCATGTCATCCTGCAGGTAATTAATGCAGGTAATGAATACGGCCGAGTTGTAGATTCCAGCAGCCTGAGGTGGAGAATGTCTTGTGGGGGCTATTCCAGGTGCTGGCTAGGGAACCTTTCTCTCCTCTTTTCATTTGGGTGGGTGGAGGGGAGAGACTTATTTTGGAGCACTCTGGAGAGGTATCTAATTGGCCTCCCTTGGAGATGGTGACCTCTCTCTCTGTGTGTGTGTGTCTTCTTGTCTTCTACCTCCTCTTCCGTGATTGTAGGGCCATGCTGTGTGGAACACAGACTGGACTGCTTTGTCCTCTGTGCTGGGCAAACTACCATCAGGCCTCCCGCGCTGTGCTGAAATATACTTCAGGAACACGGCATTAAATATGCATGAGGTGTGTTTGTATGAGTAGGGGAAAAATAGGGGAATGTGTGTTTTGTTCACGTGTATGCACTGTGTTTGTGAGTGTGTGTGTGTGTGTATCAGAGAGGCTGGTGGGAGGAGCTATAGGAGTACAGGCTCATTGTACTGGCTGGAATGGAATAAATGGAACCACATGAAACCATGTTTGACTGTGTTCCATTTATTCTATTCCATTATAGTCTGTTCTTTTATAGCTCCTCCCACCATCCTCCTCTGGTGTGTATTGTGTTTGTGTGTGCTAAACTATAGGTGCTTGGATTATGAGCTGTCTTGTGTGCTAAATAAACAAATTAAATAGCCAGTGTCATGGTGCGTAATAGCCATAAAAGCACAGTGACATAAGCCTCAATGCAGTCATATTCGTGCCTTCTCAGGGGTGTGGCTCTCAGTTAGTTATTTTTGGTAACCCAACCCGTGAGAGTGAATGTCACTCCTGGTCATCTATTCTGTTATATTTAACCCAGTGCACTGCTTGCTATGAATTATATCTGATGGTGTTTGCATGTTTAGGTAAAATTTGTTCGGAACACTGACAAGTAAAGAGCATATAAAAAAATACAAAAATGTTGTTGTTGCTCAATCTGAGTGGGTGGTCCTGGCTTCCTAGTTGGTGGGCCCATCCGTGCCTATGCCACTGTTATGCCTGAGTGTTTATCTGGGAACTCTCTGATTTGAGGTGTTGAACAGCATGGAGTAAAAATAACATTATTTTCTTTCGGAATGTAGTGAAGTAAATGTTGTCAAAAATATAAATAGTAAAGTACAGAAAACTACTACTACCCCAAAAAACTACTTAAGTCATACTTTTACTTAAGTACTTTACACCACTGGGTGAGTCCTACATGACTTGGCACATTGCGGTTCAATAAGGATGTGTTTTAGGTGACTTGATGTTCTCTAAGAAAATGGTCTGGCATTTTGAGGGGTAGCTAGGGATGATTGCCACCTTTTCCCCTTCCCAAAATAATATAAATCCGAGTGTCTGAGGGTTTTAACTCCTCGATTGTACTTGACTGATGAATTAAGGTCACTAATTAATAAAGAACTCCACTCACCTGGTTGTCTAGGTCTTAATTGAAAGGGAAAAAAACAAAAACCAGCAGACACTAGGCCCTCGATTGAATGAGTTTGACCCCCCCCCGCCTGTACTACATTATTGACTGATTAGACAAGAGTAGGGGAAATAACATTTTACAAACATAATCGGCACCAACGCTGTTTAATGTCAGGCTGCATACACAAGTACTGCCTTACCAAAGACATTGTGAACAGTGACTGCTGCTTCGATGATTATCGCTGTAATATGGTGAGTAATATGTTTTTGTTCAGCACTGTTTTGTAGACAGAAAGTGGTGTTCCAAGAGTACATCATCAATCACTAATTATAATGGGTATCAGATTGTCTGTGCTTGTATTTGTGAATTAAGGTTGTTACCAACATCGAGGGCCCACAGTCAGTTATGCCAAGCCGCAGGATAGCCTGCCAAGGGGGCAGGCGAATCACATCTTCTCACATTTACAGCCAACCTTACATAAATGATTAATAAGCTTTTACATCTCAGTATCTATGTGCTTTCATCCACCACATTGCTGTCATAACATGGTCAGCCGAGATTCCTATTGAAAAAGGCTTTCGACTTGCTTACACAAATCTGACTTTAACCTGTCTAGGACTGGGGTCCCTCTAGCGTTAATCCAACCACAGTGTCTGATTTCAAAAAAGTTTTTGGGCGAAAGCAGAACATATCATTATGTTAGGTCATCAAACTAGTCACAGAAAGCATACAGCGATTTTCCAAGCAAAGAGAGGAGTCACAAAAAGCAGAAATATTGATAAAAATGAATCACTAACCTTTGATATTCTTCATCAGATGACACTCCCAGGACAACATGTTAAATAATACATGTACAGTGGGGAGAACAAGTATTTGATACACTGCCGATTTTGCAGGTTTTCCTACTTACAAAGCATGTAGAGGTCTGTAATTTTTTATCATAGGTACACTTCAACTGTGAGAGACGGAATTTAAAACATAAATCCAGAAAATCACATTGTATGATTTTTAAGTAATTAATTTGCATTTTATTGCATTACTTAAGTATTTGATCACCTACCAACCAGTAAGAATTCCAGCTCTCACAGACCTGTTAGTTTTTCTTTAAGAAGCCTTCCTGTTCTCCACTCATTACCTGTATTAACTGCACCTGTTTGAACTCATTACCTGTATAAAAGACACCTGTCCACACACTGAATCAAACAGACTCCAACCTCTCCACAATGGCCAAGACCAGAGAGCTGTGTAAGGACATCAGGATAAAATTGTAGACCTGCACAAGGCTGGGATGGGCTACAGGACAATAGGCAAGCAGCTTGGTGAGAAGGCAACAACTGATGGCGCAATTATTGGAAAATGGAATTAGTTCAAGATGACGGTCAATCACCCTTGGTCTGGGGCTCCATGCAAGATCTCACCTCGTGGGGCATCAATAATCATGAGGAAGGTGAGGGATCAGCCCAGAACTACACGGATCTGGTAAATGACCTGAAGAGAGCTTGGACCACAGTCTCAAAAAAATAAATTAGTAACACACTACGCCGTCATGGATTAAAATCCTGCAGCGCACGCAAGGTCCCCTTGCTCAAGCCAGCGCATGTCCAGGCCCGTCTGAAGTTTGCCAATGACCATCTGGATGATCTAGAGGAGGAATGGGAGAAGGTCATGTGGTCTGATGAGACAAAAATAGAGCTTTTTGGTCTAAACCCCACTCGCCGTGTTTGGAGGACGAAGAAGGATGAGTACAAACCCAAGAACACCATCGCAACCGTGAAGCATGGAGCTGGAAACATCATTCTTTGGGGATGCTTTTCTGCAAAGGGGACAGGACGACTGCACCGTATTGAGGGGAGGATGGATGGGGCCATGTATCGCGAGATCTTGGCCGCCAACCTCCTTCCCTCAGTAAGAGCATTGAAGATGGCTCATGGCTGGGTCTTCCAGCATGACAACGACCCGAAACACACAGCCAGGGCAACTAAGTAGTGGCTCCGTAAGAAGCATCTCAAGGTCCTGGAGTGGCCTAGCCAGTCTCCAGACCTGAACCCAATAGAAAATCTTTGGAGGGAGCTGAAAGTCCGTATTGCCCAGCGACAGCCCCGAAACCTGAAGGATCTGGAGAATGTCTGTATGGAGGAGTGGGCCAAAATCCCTGCTGCAGTGTGTGCAAACCTGGTCAAGAACTACAGGAAACGTATGATCTCTGTAATTGCAAACAAAGGTTTCTGTACCAAATATTAAGTTCTGCTTTTCTGGTGTGTCAAATAAATAAATTACTTAAAAATCATACAATGTGATTTTCTGGATTTTTGTTTTAGATTCTGTCTCTCACAGTTGATGTGTACCTATGATAACAATTACAGACCTCTACATGCTTTGTAAGTAGGAAAACCTGTAAAATTGGCAGTGTATCAAATACTTGTTCTCCCCACTGTATGTTTTTTCGATCAAGTTCATATTTATATCCAAAATCCTCAGTTTACATTTGGCTTTGCCTCCAAAACATCCTGTGAATTTGCACAGA
Source organism: Oncorhynchus masou masou (assembly GCF_036934945.1). Taxonomy (NCBI): domain Eukaryota; kingdom Metazoa; phylum Chordata; class Actinopteri; order Salmoniformes; family Salmonidae; genus Oncorhynchus; species Oncorhynchus masou. The sequence continues at coordinate 24,944,706 of NC_088237.1, read as the reverse complement.
GCCACATCAAATCACAGAAATACTCATAAACATTAATAAAAGATACAAGTGTTAGTCACAGATTTAAAGATATATTTCTCTTTACGGAAAAAGCAAACCATGCAATAATCTGAGTACGGCGCTCAGGCGACATACACAACACAAGAATATATCCGCCATGTTGGAGTGAACATAAGTCAGAAATAGCATTATAAATGTTCACTTACCTTTGATGATCTTCGTCAGAATGCACTCCCAGGAATCCCAGTTCCACAATAAATGTTTGATTTGTTCCATAAAGTCCATCATTTATATCCAAATTCCTCCTTTTGTTAGGGCGTTTAGTAAACAAATCGAAACTCACGCGGCGCGGGCAAGTCCAGCAGAAATGTCAGACGAAAATTCCAAAAAGTTATATTACTGTTCGTAGAAACAAATCAAACGATGTATAGAATCAATCTTTAGGATGTTTTTATCATAAATGTTCAATATTGTCCCAACGGAGAATGAATTTGTCTGTAGAAAAGCAATGGAACGAGAGGTAACTTTCTCATGACCGCGCGCCACGAGAACGAGGTTGCTGGCAGACCTCTGACTCAATCCCCTCTCATTCGGCCCCCGTTCACAGTACAAGCCTAAAACAACGATCTAAATACTGTTGACATCTAGTGGAAGCCTTAGGAAGTGCAATATGACCCATATCCCACTGTATATTCAATAGGGGCTGCGTTGAAAACCTACAAACCTCAGATTTCCCACTTCCTGGTTGGATTTTTTCACAGGTTTTTGCCTGCCATAGTTCTAACAGAGTTCTGTTATACTCACAGACATCATTCAAACTGTTTTAGAAACTTCAGAGTGTTTTCTACCCAATACTAATAATACTATGCATATATTAGCATCTGGGACTGAGGAGGCAGTTTACTCTGGGCACGCTATTCATCCAAGCGTGAAAATGCTGCCCCCTATCTATAATAAGTTAACAGTACTGGCTCTTGAAAACCTTGTTTAGTTCAATCTTTCCTTAGAAAGACCTTTGAAATGTCTTAAATGGTGGAAACCACAGAGATTGTTTTCCTGGGAAAGGGCTGTAGTCAGCCGGGGTCCACACGCGACCATTCAGCCCCTAGGAACGAAAGTAATTGCCATGGTTACTCTGAAAAAGCGAATGCAATTCCACCCTTTTGTTCCTATGTCTGTGTAATCACTGTCAGAGAGATGTTTTGACATCACCCACCCTTCCTCTCTCTGGGCTCTACTTCATCTTTAAAATCCTTATTAACATTTTGGGGATTCATGTCACAACTACACGTGCTACTGTACTTCGCTGCTTAGCTGTTGTAAAAAAAGAAATCCCTGCAGTTTTGTGAGACTATATTTAGAAATACATCTTTGCGAAGACTGGTCAGTTCAGCTACTCTACATGGCACAGTGTGACTATTGTGGCCAGTCAGTATTCAACCTTGGTGGATGCTTCAAGGTTGTGTGCTCCTCTCCTCTCAAAGAAGGGAGCACGCCTCTTTCTTTGTCCAACTAATGTATTCTTCCTTTGTGCTTTCCTATAGTCACTCTTTGTCTACCTGTTCTCTCTGTGCACCTATATGTTCTCTGCTTTGATGGGACAATAGCTATTTTGCCCATTCAAGGACAATCCTCTTCACATTACAATCGCTCATGTGAGGAGTGGGGGACGCTCAATGATGTGGACTGTAAATGACCCTGAACCTGATGGATCCTGTTTTTGTGAGATGTCCTCTGGGTCACGTGACCATTTGACATGTGCCGTTACCATGGCAAATGGAAGACTTTCCCTGGACAAGATAAAAGGGCAAGTGGCAGGAGGCAGTGGACGGAGGGAGGCGCATCCTTTATGGGTTGAGACATCATCTGGCCAGTGATTGAGTGGACGGAAGGGAGGTAAAACAAGGAAGGAGATGTCGCTGAGAGCATCTGTGATTGGGTAAGATCTGGCGGAGCTGATTCCCAGTTGGCTGAGAGCAGCTGCGATTGGGTAAGAGCTTGCAGATCTGATTCCTGGTTGGCTGAGCATGAGGTTTGGATCACAGACACTGCATTTTCATCCACTCCCTCTAATTAGCTGCTCGCCTAAGAGAGTCGAGAGAAAAGCCAGCCAACCCCATTAGCCAAGCAAACTGTCCCTGAAATCCCAGCCCTGGCCTTTAGATAAACACACACGCATGCACACACGCACATAAGAATGACAGATTTTGTTTAACCAACACTGCAGACCCCTTGAGTGATGTGTCGACAGTGAAATTGGGGGTTTGTTCTGGGTCTAAGAATTGCTAAAATGGCAGCCTCTGTCTTACCCTCCTTCCAATTCTGCTCGGGCGGAAAACGAGTCATCCGCCGCTGCTGACATCACCCCCATCAGCTGTCCAATTAATGCCCATGCTCCTTTTTAATCAGGCGCCTGTGCAGACGCCTCAGTCCGACAATGCCTGGGCCCCCAGCTTTCAGAGGTTCTTTGTGGAGCTCAAAAATAATTTTCTCCAGAAAGAAGTGGATTCACATTCTGCCAGATGATTACCACTCCACACAGACATTCTGGAAAGGAGCCCAGAGGTAATGTTAACTTCAATGGCGAGCACAAAGTGTGTTTTCTGCTGCGCACAATAAGCAGATTGTAATTAGGGAACTGTGTCTGAAATCACAGGCTACTCTAAAGAGGCTCGGAGAGGTTGGCAGTGGGAATTACTGTGCAGCATGAATGCCTGCACATGGTGACATAATGCATACATGTTACAAAGGCATGTCAAGATAAAAATGGGCCCGCTCAGAGATAGCTGTTGTAGTTAAAATGGGAGGCATGAGATAACTAGAGCTCTTTGAGGGGCGACAATAGATAGCCACAGATGTTCAAAAGGCGACAAAAGAGAGCCGCTAAATACAAGTGGCAGTTCGATTCGATAAAGAGACCCATCTGTCCATTACTGTGTCAACAGACGAGGTCTGTTTGCAGAGAGAGGGAGGGAGTTTGAGAAAAGGCAGAGGGATAGAAAGACAGAGGGACAGAAAGTAGTGTGAGAGAGAGAGAGACAAGAGGAGGAGACATAGCTCTCTAGACAGCACAGTCAAGAGATAAGGGGAGCCATTTTGTTGTGGCTGATGCTGCGAACTGGTTCATGCATCGGCAATCCTGACAACTGACTGTCGCTCTGCAGAATCTCTTATCGGGCCACGGCCTGCCAGAGGAGACCCTCCACATCCCTGCGATGCCCCGGCAAAACATGCATAAATTCATGTATCGGCATTAATGGAAAAGAGCAGAGATAGGGGTGTCACTGCACCTCTCCCCTCCCCTTCCAACTCAACACCCTCTTCCCCCTTCTCTCCAATGGGGACTCGGAGGTGTATTCTCATTCGTGACATGCATGGTTTATGAACTGGCATCAATTTATGTTAATTGCCTCAACAGACTTGGTCCGACCAGGTGTAATGTACGCTGGCACTGCTATCTGTTCCCTTATCTCTATTCCCTGGGCTTCTGCTAGCAGAGATCAGCAGTTACGTCACGGCGCTGACGGAGCTGATCCCGATGAGAGCAGATGTCATTTAATGTGATCTCTAGGAGGGGAACTATGGACTGACCAATGGTAATGGAGGCTAGAGGGAATTTGATTAATTTTGGAATACATTGTGCACGTTGTAACTCATGGCTAAATTGTTTTTGACGGGATGTGGGAACTGAGGGGGACTGACTGGAAGTTGACAGTTGTTTTTTTGTGGTTGCATTATTGTCTACCTCTCAAAGGTCTGGACACAACAATAGCCTTGTTGTTTACAAAATCCTTGTTTGTTTACACCTGCTTATCCAGGTATACTGGCCTGAACTTAGCAACTACAAAGCACTCTTAACTGTTCATGACTTTCTCAAAGCAGTCTCAACAGTTCTTGACCTCCTCAAACACCCTCTGCGAATATAAGTAGGCGTTCTGTCATCAATTGTCATTTTCACAAGATCTCGAGTTGCAAAGAAAAAGCCATATCTCAGACAGGTCAATAAAAATAAAATATTAAAATGGGCAAAAGAACATAGAGACTGGACAGAGGAACTCTGCATCCCAGAGCATCCCGGAGTCGCCTCTTCACTGTTGACATTGAGACTGATGTTTTGCGGGTACTATTTAATAAACCTGCCAGTTGAGGACTTGTGGGGCATCTGTTTCTCAAACTAGACACTATAATGTAATTGTCCTCTTGCTCAGTTGTGCACTAGGGCCTCACACTCCTCTTTCTATTCTGGTTAGAGCCAGTTTGGAATAGCCTTCATTTCTCAGAACAAGAATAGACTGACAAGTTTCAGAATAATTGTTCTTTGTTTCTGGCCATTTTGAGACACAAATGCTGATGCTCCAGATACTCAACTATTCTGAAGAAGGCCAGTTTTATTGCTTCTTTAATCAGAACGACAGTTTTCAGCTGTGCTAACATAATTGCAAAAGGGTTTGATAATGATCAATTAGCTTTTTAAGATTGTAAACTTGGATTAGCTAACACAACATGCCAATGGAACACAAGAGTGATGGTTGCTGATAATGTGTCTCTGTACGCCTATGTAGATATTCCATTAAAAAATTAGAGGTTTCCAGCTACAATAGTCTGCTAGCTTGTTAGCTCCGGCCTCCCAGCTGCCTGAATCGCCGTGTCTCCAGCCAGGTCAACCACTCACTGGACCACTATTGATCACCAGCTACGCATGCCTCTCCCTAATATCAAAATGCCTTGTCCATTACTGTCCTGGTTAGGGATTATTGTCTTATTTCATCGTAGAGCATCTAGCCCTGCTCAATATGCATTAACCTACCATTTAATTCCACCTCCCACATATGCGTTGACATCACCTGGTTTAAATGTCTCTAGAGACAATATCTCTCTCATCATTACTCAATGCCTAGGTTTACCTCCAATGTACTCACATCCTACCATACCCCTGTCTGTACATTATGCCTTAAATCTATTCTCTCACGCCCAGAAACCTGCTCCTTTTATGCTCTGCTCTGAATGCACTAAACGACCAGTCCTGGTAAACTTTAGCCGTACCCTCATCCTACTCCTCTATTCCTCTGGTGATGTAGAGGTTAATCCAGGCCCTGTAGTGCATAGCTTCACTCCTACTGCCCAGGTGCTCTCATGTGATGTCTTCTGTAACCGTAAAAGCCTTGGTTTCATGGATGTTAACATTAGAAGCCTCCTCCCTAAGTTTGTTTTATTCACTGCTTTAGCACACTCTGCCAACCCGGATGTCCTAGGCCGTGTCTGAATCCTGGCTTAGGAAGTCCACCAAAAACCCTGTCATTTCCATCCCTAGCTATAACATTTTCTGACAATATAGAACTGCCAAATGGGGCGGTGTTGAAATTTACTGCAGAGATAGCCTGAAGAGTTCTGTCTTACTATCCAGGTCTGTACCCAAACAATTCGAACTTCTACTTTTAAAAATCCATCTTTCCAGAAACAAGTCTCTCACTGTTGCTGCTTGCTATAGACCACCCTCTGCCCCCAGCTGTGCCCTGGACACCATATGTGAATTGATTGCCCACCACCTTCAGAGCTCGTGCTGCTTGGTGACCTAAACTGTGACATGCTTAACCTTCCGGCCATCCTACAATCTAAGCTTGATGCCCTCAATCTCACACAAATTATCAATGAACCTACTAGGTACCGCCACAAATCCGAAAACACAGGCACCCTCATAGATATCATCGTAACCAACTTGCCTTCCAAATACACCTCTGCTGTTTTCAACCAAGATCTCAGTGATCATTGCCTGCATCCGTAATGGCTCTGCGGTCAAAAGACCACCCCTCATCACTGTCAAACCCCCCCTAAAACACTTCAGCGAGCAGGCCTTTCTAATCGACCTTGCCCAGGTATCCTGCAAGGATATTGACCTCATCCCCGTCAGTAGAGGATGCCTGGTTATTCTTTAAAAGTGCCTTCCTCACCATCTTAAATAAGCATGCCCCATTCAACAAATGTAGAACCAGGAACAGATATAGCCGTTGGTTCTCTCCAGACCCGACTGCTCTTGACCAAACATCCTGTGGCGTTCTGCATTAGCATCAATGTGGTGGACTATTCTCGGAGAATAAATTCTATTACCTATTATTTAAAGACTGGTCTGCGTCTATTTTATGCAAACAAGAAATCTTACAAATTCTCATAAAATAGATTAGGGGCTTTCAATTGATGAAAGCACATTGGCATAATTAAATTATACTGACAGACTTAGAATATGTGGACAACTACAAATACCTAGGTGTCTGGTTAGACTGTAAACTCTCCTTCCAGACTCACATTAAACATATCCAATCCAAAAGTAAATCTAGAATCCGCTTCCAATTTCGCAACAAAGCATCCTTCAATCATGCTGCCAAACATACCCTCGTAAAACTGACCATCCTACCGATCCTCGACTTCGGCGATGTCATTTAAAAATAGCCTCCAACACTCTACTCAACAAACTGGATGCAGTCTATCACAGTGCCATCCGTTTTGTCACCAAAGCCCCATATACTACCCACCACTGCGACCTGTACGCTCTCGTTGGCTGGCCCTCGCTTCATACTTGTCGCCAAACTCACTGGCTCCAGGTCATCTACAAGTCTCTGCTAGGTAAAGCCCCGCCTTATTTCAGCTCACTGGTTACCATAGCAGCACCCACCAGTAGCACGCGCTCCAGCAGGTATATCTCACTGGTCACCCCCAAAGCCAATTATTCCTTTGAATGCCTCTTCTTCCAGTTCTCTGCTGCCAATGACTGAAACAAACTGCAAAAATCACTAAAGCTGGAGACTCTTACCTCCCTCACTAGCTTTAAGCACCAGCTGTCAGAGCAGCTCACATATCATTGCACCTGTACATAGCTCATCTGTAAATTAGCCCATCCAATCTACCCCATCCCCATACTGTATTTGTTAATTTATCTTGCTCCTCTGCACCCCAGTATCTCTACTGGCAGATACATATTCTGCACATTCTACCATTCCAGTGTTTAATTGCTATATTGCAATTTGCCACCATGGCCTATCTATTGCCTTACCTCTCTTATCCTACCTCATTTGCACATGCTGTATGTAGATTTTTCTACTGTATTATTGATTGTATGTTTGTTTATTCCATGTGTAACTCTGTGTTGTTGTATGTGTTGAACTGCTTTGCTTTGTCTTGGCCAGGTCGCATTTGCAAATGAGAACTTGTTCTCAAATAGCTTACCTGGTTAAATAAAGGTGAAATAAATAAATAAAAGATTTACAACATTAACAATGTATACACTGTATTTCTGATCAATTTGATGTTATTTTAATGGGCATTTTTAAATTTTCTTTCAAAAACAAGGACATTTCTAAGTGACCCCAAACTTTTGAACCGTAGTGTATGTATATATATATATATATATATATAACATGACAGCTTAATAAATATCATGTGAACTCAATACACAACATGTCAGCTCTATACATTACTTGTTGGCTGAATATATATATACAGTTGGAAGTTTACATACACTAAGGTTGGAGTCATTAAAACTCGTTTTTCAACCACTCCACAAATTTCTTGTTAGCAAACTAGTTTTGGCAAGTCGGTTAGGACATCTACTTTGTGCAGGACACAAGTCATTTTTCCAACACTTGTTTACAGACAGATTATTTCACTTATATTTCACTTATAATTCACTGTATCACAATCCAGTGGGTCAAAAGTTTACACTAAGTTTCCAAATAACAGAAGGTACCATGTTCATCTGTACAAACAATAGTACGCAAGTATAAACACCATGGGACCACTCAGCCGTCATGCCGCATTCTGTCTCCTAGAGATGAACATACTGTGGTGCGAAAAGTGCAAATCAATCCCACAACAACAACAAAGGACCTTGTCAAGATGCTGGAGGAAACAGGTACAAAAGTATCGATATCCACAGTAAAATGAGTCCTAAATCGACATAACCTGAAAGGCTCCTCAGCAAGGAAGAAGCCACTGCTCCAAAACCGCCATAAAAAATCCAGACTACCGTTTGCAACTGCACATGGAGACAAAGATCTTAATTTTGGGAGAAATGTCCTCTGGTCTGATGAAACAAAAATAGAACTGTTTGGCCATAATGACCATTGTTATGTTTGGAAGAAAATGGGGGAGGCTTGCAAGCCGAAGAACACCATCGCAGCCGTGAAGCAAGGGGGTGGCAGCATCATGTTGTGGGGGTGGCAGCATCATGTTGTGGGGGTGCTTTGCTGCGGGAGGGACTGGTGCACTTCACAAAATAGATGGCATCATGAGGTAAGAAAATGATGTGGATATATTGAAGCAACATCTCGTGACATCAGTCAGGAAGTTAAAGCTTGGTTGCAAATGGGTCTTCCAAATGGACAATGACCCCAAGCATGCTTCCAAAGTTGTGGCAAAATGGCTTAAGGACAACAAAGTCAAGGTATTGGAGTGGCCATCACAAAGCCCTGACCTCAATCCTACAGAAATGTGTGGGCAGAACTGAAAAGGCGTGTGCGAGCAAAGAGGCCTACAAACCTGACTCAGTTACACCAGCTCTGTCAGGTGGAATGGGCCCAAATTCACCCAACTTATTGTTGGAAGATAGTGGAAGGCTACCTGAAACGTTTGACCCAATTTAAACAATGTAATGCCAATTCTAACAAATACTAATTGAGTGTCTCTAAACTTCTGACCCACGGCGAATGTAAAGAAATAAATAAAAGCTGAAATAAATCTTTCTCTCTACAATTATTCTGAAATGTCACATTCTTAAAATAAAGTGGTGATCCTAACTTACCTAAGACATGGAATTTCATAAATTGTATTTGGCTAAGGCGTATGTAAACTTCCGACTACAACTGTATAACATGTCAGCTCAATACATAACATGACAGCTCAATAAATAACATGTCAGCTCAAAAGGTTGAACTTGTAGGTTCATGCTCTACAACATCCGCAGAGTACGACCCTGCCTCACACAGGAAGCGGCGCAGGTCCTAATCCAGGCACTTGTCATCTCCCGTCTGGATTACTGCAACTCGCTGTTGGCTGGGCTCCCTGCCTGTGCCATTAAACCCCTACAACTCATCCAGAACGCCGCAGCCCGTCTGGTGTTCAACCTTCCCAAGTTCTCTCACGTCACCCCGCTCCTCCGCTCTCTCCACTGGCTTCCAGTTGAAGCTCGCATCCGCTACAAGACCATGGTGCTTGCCTACGGAGCTGTGAGGGGAACGGCACCGCAGTACCTCCAGGCTCTGATCAGGCCCTACACCCAAACAAGGGCACTGCGTTCATCCACCTCTGGCCTGCTCGCCTCCCCACCACTGAGGAAGTACAGTTCCCGCTCAGCCCAGTCAAAACTGCTCTGGCCCCCCAATGGTGGAACAAACTCCCTCACGACGCCAGGACAGTGGAGTCAATCACCACCTTCCGGAGACACCTGAAACCCCACCTCTTCAAGGAATACCTAGGATAGGATAAAGTAATCCTTCTCACCCCCCCCCTTAAATGATTTAGATGCACTATTGTAAAGTGGCTGTTCCACTGGATGTCAGAAGGTGAATTCACCAATTTGTAAGTCGCTCTGGATAAGAGCATCTGCTAAATGACTTAAATGTAATGTAAATGTAAAACCTTACATGTCACTCAATATATAACATGACAGCCCAATACATAACATGTCATTTCAATACACAACATGTCAGCTCAATACATTACATGTCAGTTCAATTGTCACAATCGTGAGAAGAGACAGACCAAGGCGCAGCGGATGTAGAGTTCCACATATTTATTTTAAAGTCAAACAATAAATCAAAATATGATCCCCAATTAGGGACAACGATTACCAGCTGCCTCTAATTGGGAATCATATAAATCACCAACATAGAAATAATAAACTAGAATACCCCCAGTCACTCCCTGACCTACTACACCATAGAGAAACAAGGGCTCTCTATGGTCAGGGCGTGACAGTACCCCCCCCACCCAAAGGTGCGCAAAACCTGAAACCAAATGGGGAGGGTAGGAGCGGGGATTAGTGTCAGTGGCGGCTCTGGTGCGGATCGTAGCCCCCCCACCCCCAGACTCCGGAACCGACCATGGCGCCGGGCTGAACGACGTGCCCATACTGGGCATCGGCTCAGAGGAAGGATCCAGCCTAGGAGCGGGACTAGACGCCATGTCTGGACTGGACACCGGCTCAGAGGAACACCTGCCCTGGAGCGGGACTGGACACCTTGCCTGGAAGCTCCGGACCGTCGACCGTCGTTGGAGGTTCCGGACCATCGACCGTTGTTGGAGGTTCCGGACCGTCGACCGTCGTTGGAGGGTCCGGACCGTCGACCGTCGTTGGAGGTTCCGAACAGTCGACTGTTTCTGGAGGTTCCAAACCGTCGACCGTCGCAGGAGCTTCCGGACTGAGGACCGTCGCAGGAGGTTCCGGACTGTGGACCGTCGCTGGAAGCTCTGGACTGGAAACTGTCACCAGAAGTTCTGGACTGGAAACCGTCGCCGGAAGCTCTGGACTGGGAACAGTCACCAGAAGCTCTGGACTGGGAACAGTCACCAGAAGCTCTGGACTGGGAACCGTCGCCGGAAGCTCTGGACTGGGAACCGTCACCGGAAGCTCTGGACTGGGAACCGTCACCGGAAGCTCTGGACTGGGAACCGTCACCGGAAGCTCTGGACTGGGAACCGTCACCGGAAGCTCTGGACTGGGAACCGTCACCGGAAGCTCTGGACTGGCACAGGACGTGCCGGACTAGGGAGGCGCACTGGAGGCCTGATTTGTGGAGCCGGCACAGGTGGTACCGGACTGATGACACACACTTCAGGGCGAGTGCGCGGAGGATACACAGGACATACCGGACTGGGAAGGCGCACTGGAGGCCTAGTGCGTGGAGCTGGCACAGGACGTACTGGGCTGTGAAGGCGCACTGGAGACCTGGTGCGTGGAGCCGGTACAGATTTTACCAGACTGATAGCACGCTCCTCAGGATGAGTACGGAGAGCTGACTCAGGTGGCATTAAACTGATAACACGTTCCTTAGGGCAAATGTCGTGTATCTTCCGCCAACTCAACAACTCTCTCTGTTCTCTCTCCTCCAATATGTCCATCCACTCACTGACGGTCTCTGACTCTCTCCGTTCACTCTCCTCCAGTTTCTCCCTCTTCTCCCAGATTGGCTCTGGTTCACTCCTCGGCTCTGCCGACAACCCCTTGTGCCCCTCAACAAAATATTTTCAGGCTGGTTTTTGGGCATTCTTTATGGCCACGAACCCCGGCGTCATCGCTGTCCTCCCTTCTCTCGTTGCATCCTCTGGGACTCCTGCCAAGGAAGGATCTCCTGTCCTTCCATTTTTTCCTCCCAGGTCCAACTTATTTTCCCCATCGTAGCACGCTTCTAGGTCCTTGGTTGGTGGGATATTCTGTCACGATCTTGAGGAGAGACGGACCAAGGCACAGCGAATGTAGAGTTCCACATATTTATTTTGAAGTGAAACTTGGCAAAACCAATAAATCAATAAACTAACAACAAAACGTGACTACGTGGTGCACATGCACAAAACACAAAATAATATCCCACAAACACAGGCGGGAAAATGCTACCTAAATATGATCCCCAATTAGAGACAACGATTACAAGCAACCTCTAATTGGGAATCATACAAATCACCAACATAGAAAAATAAACTAGAACACTACATAGAAATAATAAACTAGAATACCCCCTAGTCACGCCCTGACCTACTACACCATAGAGAAATAAGGGCTCTCTCTGGTCAGAGCGTGACATCAATACATAAGATGTCAGCTCAATACATAACATGACAGCTCAATACATATCATGACAGCTCAATACATAACATGACAGCTCAATACATAACATGTCAGTTCTACACATGTCATTTCTATCTTCAACAGCCAAGCCTTCTGTGCTTCAGCTGGCTTAAATGAGCTTGTAACACAACATTTTCTATCTTCAATTTTCTATATGTTGCTGCACCTAGGGCTGTTGTGGTGACCGTATTACCGCCACACCAGCAGTCTTGAGTCATGAGCACAGTAAAATTCCATGTGAACGTTGAGTCATGGTAATCGCCTCTAATGCACTCAGGACATGTGTTGGTAGTACCCTAATGACCATCAGGTTCTAATGGCCTGGTAGTCAGGACTCTATTGTCCTTCTAACCATTCTGACATCAATGTAAATGGAATCAAAAATCACATCAAACACTTATCATCAAAACAGTATCATGCTTTTAAAACTCACCTCACTGTGATGATCAATGTGAAGAAAGAAGTTCAAAAGCAGGTTGAAACTGAGTGTAAAACATGGCCGTTGTGGATGTTGTTTGAAAGCCTAACACAACGAAATGGACAATGCTTTCTACGGTGATGATTCATTCAGAACAACCATATGTATACTAGAACTTATGCATTGGCTTATGAGTCCAAGCCTGAAAAAGACCTGAATGAAAAGAATGATTGTGCTGTTATACAATATATAGCCTACCGCATATTATGCATGGCAGAAAAACATACAACTGATTTCAGATGTCTTGGTACATAATTGGTCTAGCCTTTGAGTGTGGACTGTATTATTATGTGTACTGGATGGACTGGGTTACTTTGTTATGCTCCACAATGTAATCCACGAGTCTGGGAGAGAACGTATAGCCCTAGGCAGTGTTGTTGGTTCATTGAATGTGAAGGGCGGCTTACAATTATAGTGTAGTTGTATATGATTTTGAATAGCCTAGTGATAGGGAGTTGTTTTATATTTTCATAATTAATAGGTTGAAGCATTACCTTTAGCTGCAAAATATATAACCACCATGTGTTTCCATCTCCTCCTCTCTCTCCTTTATTCATTTCTCAAGTGCTCAGAGGGGCTGTCAACAGTTTAATGAAATATGTTTCCTTGCAAAAACATGTTACTATCAATGTTTCTGAACAGATTTCACTTGGTTTACCAAAATAAGCACTGGTTAGCTGCAGCAACAGGGTTGGGGAGCCCATGGCATACAGAGTACTGGGTAGCTGCAGGAACAGGGTTGGAGAGACCATGGCATACAGAGTACTGGGTAGCTGCAGGAACAGGGTTGGAGAGACCATGGCATACAGAGTACTGGGTAGCTGCAGGAACAGGGTTGGAGAGACCATGGCATACAGAGTACTGGGTAGCTGCAGGAACAGGGATGGAGAGACCATGGCATACAGAGTACTGGTTAGCTGCAGCAACAGGGTTGGGGAGCCCATGGCATACAGAGTACTGGGTAGCTGCAGGAACAGGGTTGGAGAGACCATGGCATACAGAGTACTGGTTAGCTGCAGGAACAGGGTTGGAGAGACCATGGCATACAGAGTACTGGTTAGCTGCAAGAACAGGGTTGGGGAGCCCATGGCATACAGAGTACTGGGTAGCTGCAGGAACAGGGTTGGAGAGCCCAGGGCATACAGAGTACTGGTTAGCTGGAGGAACAGGGTTGGAGAGCCCAGGGCATACAGAGTACTGGTTAGCTGCAGGAACAGGGTTGGAGAGCTAATGGCATACAGAGTACTGGTTAGCTGCAGGAACAGGGTTGGAGAGCCCGTGGCATACAGAGTACTGGGTAGCTGCAGGAACAGGGTTGGAGAGCTAATGGCATACAGAGTTTGGGCGGAATATCACCTGTTGTGCAATGAGAGCTTGCTCCTCAAACAGTGGTGGTTGGTGCAGCTTAAGATGAGGGAGGACAATTTGTTTTTCATGAGCATGGCCTTATTTCTATTACAGGATATTGGATGACTGTCATTCATATTCCATTCACCCAGCTCAATATGTCGTGTCTTTACTATCATTAACTGAAGACTGATAGTTTTTATCAAAGATTCTCTGTAAATAGTTATAAAGTGATTAGACTGATTAATCAAGTAACTGTAATTACTAGGACGTCAGGGCACCAAGGAAAAATATTCAGATTACAAAGTTATAATTTCCTAAAATAACTTTTCAGATATTATTTCTGATTAATTAGTCTTCAAATTAATGAATTATTTACTTTACCTCACGTTAGTCTCATTCCAAACGTCGTAAATTGTTGGTTATCTGCACAAACCCACTCTTCACTATGAGTCATCCATACATCAATTGTCTTAAATAATTCATTTAATACTAACTAATTAATTCACAAAAATGCATAAACAAACAAGGTAAATGTGGTTACATGAAATGATAGGAAAATGTGCCCTAGTGGGCTAAACCGGCATGGCGGCTTGTTAGACAAAAGGGGAAGTGGGGGTCGACTAAGAAGTCACTACAGAGTTAATAATTCTAACAATTGAAATGCTAATCATTTACAAATGAATGCTCACTCATTCAGGAACAATTGGCTATCAATAAATATATTTACGCTCAGTGTGTCTTGGTCGCTGGTGAAAAGTTTGTTTCTTTTGTAGAATTGTCCGTCTCTCTCCCTCTGTCTCTCAGTTGCAGTTAGAGGGGATAGTTCAGAGTGACATTCGTTATAGAATGTATGTTTCGGCGGTTGTCTTCTTCGCGTTCAATGATACCGAATTCCTAGCTGCAGACTTCTTATTCTTATTCTGTCGGTATGTCACGCCCTGGTCTATATTTATTATGTTATCTTCATTTATTGAGTCAGGCCAGGGTGTGACATGGGTTTATTTGTAGTGTGTTTCGTCTTGGGGTTGTGTGGGGTGTATAGATTAGTCTATGGCTGCCTGAGGCGGTTCTCAATCAGAGTCAGGTGATTATCGTTGTCTCTGATTGGGAACCATATTTAGGTAGCCTGGGTTTCACTGTGTGTTTGTGGGTGATTGTTCCTGTCTCTGTGTTTGTTGCACCAGTCAGGGCTGTTTCGGTTTTCGACGTTTGTTGTTTTGTATTGTTCGTGTTCTTCTTCATTAAAGATGTATGGAATAAACCACGTTGCATTTTGGTCCGATCCTTGTTCCACCTCTTCGTCAGAGAAGGAGGTAGAAGAAAGCCGTTACACGGTATCGATAGTCTAAGAGTTTAACCACTTGGTTAAAAGATTCAGCAATGGTCTACAACCTTTGTCTTCCAAATGGAGAAAAACATGGTCTGCAACCTTTAGCCATCTCGTAATTGAGGTAAGCTCGGTCTGCTGATCGAAAACCCGAGTGGAGGTTTTATTCGGAAGGGCCGAAAAAGGGCTGTCCCAGGATGTCTGACCCTAACTGGGCTCAGGGGCGGTCCTCTGATTTAGTTCAAATCAAAAGGGAATTGTATTTTTCTTCATTAAACAGTCCAAAATCATATTACACAATTATACAAACAGTATCATACTCACTCATTCATCTTATACAACAATTAGATGTAAACCTCATATCTGAGGCTATTATATAAACAGCGTTATGGTAATGTGGACACACCGTCTCCCATGAGCTTCCCCAAGTTGTGACAAACGGACCAGTTCATATCTGGATTCTTCACCGATCTTTTATACCTTCTCCGGAACATGAAATTTGTTCGTACCTCAAGTTCTGTGAGGTGGAAGGATTTCCTTTGTTCTCTATGAAAATTTACTCTGCCTCTTATACTATGTGGCAGGGTCTTCTCCGGAATTTACGACCTCTGACCACAGCAGCCTAGTTGAAGGAGGCAAGGGGGAGGCAGGGAGAGAGGGATGGGGTTGCTATACCCAAAGAGGCCAACGTCCTGACAAATATAACATCGATAAGTTTAGGCTACTACATGATACTTGAATTTTCCCTATACTCATCATGATGTTGCTACAACCTAGCCTATGAATGAAAATGTACAAAGTAGGTACACAGGTTGAGATAAAAGTTTGAGGTGACAGACAGTGACACGTGGACAGATATCGCCTTACACACTCTTGCCTTCATCTAGCTGATCTAGGGTGTAATCTTTAGTCCAGATGCAACAGATGCAAATGAGAGTTTCTTTTTGACTATTGGAGTTTCTATTGGTATGTTTATCCCCGTTTTGTTCTGTTTGCTTCCCTTTCAGAAACGGCGGAATACACCCCTGATCACACATAAACACAGTTCACTTTCATAGCAGCTACGTTGTATTCCTTATCATGTCTATGTGCTCTCCTCCTACCACCTTTTCCCTTCGCTTGTGGACTTCAATGCACAACACATCAGCTGTACCACACACAAAAAAAATTCCAAGCCAAACCATATCATAACCGCTACACACAGCCTATATTGTTGACACCATATTAACAAAAATAATGTCATAGCAAACATAGCTAATAGTACTAACGCATTAGTAAACCCGCTACAATCATGCAGTAACGTTACAGTGTACAGTCAGTAAGCATTTCAGTAAGCAGTTTAGCAGTTACACCGGCGGGCCCCTGTGGCAATAAATTAGTCAAACCAAAAGCTTGTCTTGACTTGGAAGGGTTCCAGTGTTGTGTTGGATAGTCATAGCTAGCTAGCTAACATAGCATCTCTCTGTTTGAGCTGGGTGTTTGAGTAGGCTAAACTAGCTAGCTAGCTTAATTTTCTAACTAGGTGAAAGTGGGAAAAAAATGATAAAAAAATGATTAAATATAGCTCTCTCTCTCTGTTCAACTATTGTCTTTTTCTCTCTTTGAGTCAACTACTCACCACACTTTATGCACTGCAGTGCTAGCTAGCTGTAGCTTATGCTTTCAGTACTAGATTAATTATCTGTTCCTTTGATTGGGTAGATGACATGTAAGTTCATGCTGCAAGAGCTCTGATAGGTTAGAGGACGTCCTCCTGAAGTTGTCATAATTACTGTGTAAGTCTATGGATGGGAGTGAGAACCATGAGCCTCCTAGGTTTTTTATTGAAGTCAATGTACCCAGAGAAAGATGGAAGAAAGCTGTCCTCTGGCTACCCTGTGGCGCTACCCAACAGAGTGCTGTTGAGGCTACTGTAGACCTTCATTGCAAAACAGTGTGTTTTATTCCATTTTTTTGGTGAAGTGAATATAAGTAGTATAGTTTTATCTAAAAAGGATAACTTAAATGTTTCACCATTTCAATTTCCCTGAAATTCACTGGAAGAGGATGGTCCTCCCCTCCTCTGAGGAGCCTCCACTGTCCTCAAACAGTGGTTGATGTGTGGAGTGAAATAAGTATTGTTATATTTATTTCTCAGCTGCCCATATTTTACTAGGCAAGTCAGTTAAGAACAAATTCTTATTTTCAATGACGGCCTAGGAACAGTGGGTTAACTGCCTGTTCAGGGGCAGAACGACAGATTTTGTACCTTGTCAGCTCGGGGATTTGAACTTGCAACCTTTCGATTACTAGTCCAATGCTCTAACCACTAGGCTACACTGCAACTCAGCTATAAAACCCAAGTAGCCTATCCAGCATCATTGAAAAACGTACCGTCTGGAAAAGCATGCAGATGTCATTCTGTTATTCGAGTGCATATGGAATACGTCTTTTTCCCCTGCCGCTGCTCCATTTGATAATGGGTCATTCTAAATCGACACATTAGTAAAGACAATATTACATTGAGAATAGTCTGATGGGTGAAAATATGATCATGTGATGACAGAACAGCTGTGCAGCCTGAGCCAATGAATGGGGTGCAAGCTTTTTCCCCCAACTTTCTCAAATCATCAATAGCCTATAGGGCATCATGCAGCCCATATATGTTTTGATTTCTAAGACATTCTAAGATTAATATAATTCACAACTAAAGTTGGCAAGTAACTTTAAATCTAGCATGTAAGACCTGTTTGAAATGATCACCTTTTGGACCAGTTTCTATGTATCATGTATTATGCTCAACATAGCCACTTCATATGTGCACTTGCTCTGGAATGAAAAATGTCCTTTCTATATGATTCAGCTAAGTTCATTGATATTCTTCTTACTATAAAATCATATAATATAAAATAATGGCATGGGATTTATAAGCATATCTTGTCAGCTAAATGAACAATCCTACAGCCTATGGCATGGAGCATAGTCAGATAACATTACATTAACTCATATTCTGTTCTTCTATAATGCTATTCATATCATGTTTCTTTAGACCTGACAAAAATAAATCATGGATTTTTTTGTGATGGTGTACATGAAATTGATTTATCAGATCTTAAATGTAGGTGTACCTGTTACGCCCTGACTTTAGAGATCCTTATTTATCCTCTATGTTTGGTTAGGTCAGGGTGTGACTCGGATGGGAAAATCTAGGTTTTCTATTTCTTTGTTGTTTTTGCCGAGTGTGGTTTCCAATCAGAGGCAGCTAGCTGTCTATCGTTGTCTCTGATTGGGGATTATATATAAGTTATCATTTTCCGTTTGGGTTTTGTGGGGTGTTATTATCTGTTTCGTGTCTGTGCCTGACGGAACTGTTCGCTTTCGTTTTTGAATTTGTAATTTTTTGTTTCAGTGTTTCTTGATAATAAATATCATGAACACTTTCCACGCTGCGCTTTCGTCCACTCTTCCTTCCACCATCAAAAGCCGTTACAGTACCAAAGGCGCACACCAGCGGCTTGAATGCAGCTTGTATGCGTGGAAGACTTGACTTGCTAAACTTGTTTATGTTTCTTAACGGTCAATAACTGTGAGACCGGCATACTTAAGCAATTGCGCAATATGCATTCTCAGTCTACAAAAATATAAGGTTTTATAGTAGGCGGCAGGCCTATGTGGATTTTCGACAAATTCTGTTTTAAATGCCAGGATGTTATACTCATCTTAGCTCTTCATCTAGTACAAATACTTTCCCCCAATGCTTTGGAAGAGGTGGGCTGTGAGCCATAGGCCTTTGTTCTGTTCAAATAGCCAAACAACAAAACTACTCTACGTAACTGGGAAGATGCCAAATAGCAACGTTTCAGCGGTGGTGTTCAAATGTAGGCTGAGTAGTTTTTGTTCTCTTTAAAAGGATCACAAGTATTGCATCGTAGTCTACATGTTTGAAATCAGAAGTGTTTTCTTAATTTTTTAAGGTGATTTCTGTTTTGTCATTGAAGTGTTTCCTGTTCTCTTGGCCTTTCTTAGAGCTTTCAAACTAAATATTAAACCATCATTTGATTTCTGAATGTGTCTGCACCGGGGACTAGGGATGTGACTGTGTTGTTCATGTCATGTTAAATCAGGTCTTTTGATTTGAACACATGGATTGTTTTAGTTTGTAGACTAGGCTACCTATTTAATTATTGAAACTATGGATCAAGTCTTAGCATTCCTTTTGAAATCGTTTCCAATGATCAGTGCTTTAGTATATTATGTTGCTGTCCAGCTGTTCTGGATTTGCGATGCACCCGACTGTCCACATTCTTCTGTGCTGTAGGCCTAGCCTTTTGATTTGAACATTTCAAAGGTTTTGGTGTACTAGGCTATTGGATTTAATGTACAGTTAAAGTCGGAAGATTACATACACCTTAGCCAAATACATTTAAAATTCATGACGTTTAAGCATTCCTGACATTTAATAGGATCACCTCCTTTTTTAAGAATGTGAAATGTCAGAATAATAGTAGAGAGAGTGATTTATTTCAGCTTTTATTTTTTCATCACATTCCCAGTGGGTCAGAAGTTTCCATACACTCAATTAGTATTTGGTAGCATTGCCTTTAAATTGTTTAACTTGGGTCAAACGTATTGGGTAGCCTTCCACAAGCTTCCCACAATAAGTTGGGTGAATTTGGGCCCATTCCTCCTGACAGAGCCGGTGTAACTGAGTCAGGTTTGTAGGCCTCCTTGCTCGCACACGCCTTTTCAGTTCTGCTCACAAATCTTCTATAGGATTGAGGTTAGGGCTTTGTGATGGCCACTCCAATACCCTGACTTTGTTGTCCTTAAGCCATTTTTGCCACAACATTGGAAGTATATTTGGGGTCATTGTCCATTTGGAAGACCCATTTGCGACCAAGCTTTAACTTCCTGACTGATGTCACGAGATGTTGCTTCGATATATCCACATCATTTTCCCACCTCATGATGCCATCTATTTTGTGAAGTGCACCAGTCCCTCCTGCAGCAAAGCACACCTACAACATGATGCTGTCACCCCCGTGCTTCGCGTTGGGATGGTGTTCTTCGGCTTGCAAGCCTCCCCCTTTTTCCTCCAAATATAACGATGGTCATTATGGCCAAACAGTTCTATTTTTGTTTCATCAGACCAGAAGACATTTATCCAGAAAGTAAGATCTTTGTCAACTTGTGCAGTTCCAAACCGTAGTCTGGCTTTTTTTATGGTGGTTTTGGAGCAGTGGCTTCTTCCTTGCTGAGCGGCCTTTCAGGTTATGTAGATATAGGACTTGTTTTACTGTGGATATAGATACTTTTTTGTACCTGTTTCCTCCAGCATCTTCACAAGGTCCTTTGCTGTTGTTCTGGGAATGATTTGAACTTTTTGCACCACAGTATGTTCATCTCTAGGAGACAGAACACGTCTCCTTCCTGAGCGGTATGACGGCTGTGTGGTCCCATGGTGTTTATAATTGCGTACTATTGTTTGTACAGATGAACATGGTACCTTTAGGCTTTTGGAAATTGCTCCTAAGGATGAACCAGACTTGTGGAGGTCTACAATGTTTTCTTCTGAGGTCTTGGCTGATTTCTTTTGATTTTCCCATGTCAAGCAAAGAGACACTGAGTTTGAAGGTAGGCTTTGAAATACATCCACAGGTAAACCTCCATTGACTCACATGATGTAAAGTAGCCCATCAGAAGCTTCTAAAGCCATGAAATAATTTTCTGGAATTTTCCAAGTTGTTTAAAGGCACAGTCAACTTAGTGTATGTAAACTTCTGACCCACTGGAATTGTGTTACAGTGAACTATACATGAAATAATCTGTCTGTAAACAATTGTTTTTGTAACAGTATTGTTATTGGAATTTCACAATTTTCACCCATATTAAGAGATGAGACAAAGCACACAGAAAAAAACAAGAAAAACAGCACCCACTTACACATATCTACGCACATATATATACACATACATACATACCCATACATACACACACATGCATATACACACACATTCGCATACATACGCGCACGCACACATACACACCCATACATACGTACACCATTTTCCTCTTCCCGCTCGGTGCTTCTCTCACCCCATCACCATCATTGCGTCTCTCAATACATACATTTTAAACAAACTTACAAACAGAAATTAAACAAAAAAGCTCAGTTTAAACCAAGAGGTTAGCTTCCACACATGGAACGTACAGTGTAGTTCTGAAATACATAGATCCCCGCCATTCTAAGAGAATCGTTGCAGCATAATAGCTGATACCTCAGGTTCTAGGTAATTTAGATAAGGTTCCCATACTTTGTAGAACTGGTCTGTTTTAGAATGCAATGTACATGTCAGATATTCCAGAGGCACCCATTCAAATAGTATATTATGCCAATCTTTAATAGAAGGGACCTTATCACTAATCCACTGTAAAAGGATGTTTTTCCTCGCTGCGAAGGTAAGGATGTTGTAAAGCCTCCCTTTACCCACAGAAGTAACATGCCTACTAGGGAGACCTAACAGTAAAGAGACTGGGTCCAACTCTAGATCAACCCCTAGGATCTTTTCAATTTCTTGCAGAACACCAGACCAGTATCTTTTGGTACATGACCATAAACAATGTGTTAGGGTGCCTGTATCAGTTTTGCATTTAAGACACTGAGGGGAAGAGGAAGTGGGGCTAAAAGCATGTCTGCGATTTGGGGATATATGCAATCTGTGTATTATTCTTAATTGGATTGCTCTAGTATGGTTACATATAGATATTGTTTTTGCATATCTCCAAATGTCCTCCCACGTCTCTTCGTCAATAGTAACAGAACATTCTTTCTCCCACACTTGTTTCACCCTCTGTGTGTTGACAGCAGAAAAGGACCTTAAAGTATCATAAGTATCAAAAAGCATTCTTTCGATGACAGACATATCAGGGTTACCAATTAAGGTGGTACTCTTCAGAATATAATGTCTTACTTGTAGGAAGCGTAAAAAGTTCTGCTTTGTGAGTCGATATTTCTCGACCATCTGCTCAAATGACAACAAAATCTTATCAGCAAATAAGTCATTTAGCCTGCGTATGCCCTTATTAAGCCAAAGGTTAAAGCCAGCATCCAGCAATCCTGGACTGAAATCTGGGTTGTTAAGAATTGGGGTAAGAGCAGAGGTTTGTTTGGACCTTCCCAGGAAGCGTTGAACTGACCTCCATACTTTGAGTGTGTTAAGTGTAACGGGATTATTGCAGTGATCTTCTACAGACTTGAAACTTCTGAAAAATAAAAGATCCTGTAAGGGGTATTTTGAAAGAGAAGTCTCAACGTCTAACCAAATAGAGGAGTCATCATTTGTGATCCAGTCAGGAATATAACAAAGGTGGCCACACCATTGATAGATTGATTTGATATTGGGCAGGTCCAAGCCGCCCATAGAACTTGGCAGCTGCAATATTGCCATCTTAAGTCTTGGCTTGCGTTTACTCCATATAAACGATCTTAGCCATCCATTTACATCCTTTATTACCTTATTGGAGAGTAATACTGGGATCATTTGGATTGGGTAAAGTAGTCTAGGTAAAATGTTCATTTTCAAGAGGGATATTCTACCCAACCAAGAAATCGGGAGAGAGTTCAAGCGCTCCAGATCCTGTCTTATTGTATCAAACAAGGGAACAAAATTGGCTTTGTACATTTGCTGGAATTTAGGAGTTACAAAATATACCCAGATACATGAAACCTGAGGGAGACCATTTAAGAGGGAAGGGGGGAGAGTTATTAGGTACAGAGTGTAGGCTACCAAGTGGCATGGCCTCTGACTTAGTAAGGTTAATCTTGTAGCCTGAGAATTCGCTGAATAATTCAATAATATTAATAAGAGATGTAATTGAAGTCTCGGGACTAGAGATGAATATCAGGACATCATCAGCATACAAGCTTAGTTTATGGTGAACATCACCAATGAGCAGCCCCTGTATAGCAGGCGTTACCCTGATGGCCTCGGTCAGTGGTTCCATAACGAGTGCAAAGAGGAGGGGGGATAAAGGACAGCCCTGTCTGGTACCTCTGTGTATAGAGAAGCTGTTTGACCTTAGCCCATTAGTAAGGACAGCAGCCTGAGGATCATCATATAAAACTTTCAACCATTTTATAAAGTTGTCCCCCAGACCAAATTTATTTAGAGCAAATAATAGGTAAGACCACTCCACACGATCAAATGCTTTCTCAGCATCTAGGGAGAGCACAAGACCATCCACAGCACTTTGTTGGTAGGCTTGAATTACATTAAGAAGCCACCTGACATTGTTGCATGACTTACGGCCCCTAATGAAGCCAGTTTGGTCTCCTTTCACAATTAGTGGCAGTGAGTCCTCTAATCATGTGGCTAGAATTTTAGAAAGCAATTTTCTATCCACATTCAGAAGGGAAATTGGTCTGTATGAGAAACAAGAATAAGTGAAATGTTGGCTTCTCTCAGCGTTTGAGGGAGTTGGTAATTTGAAAATGAGTGGTTAAACATATCACGCAATGGCTCAAGGATCAGGCCATGGAACTCTTTATAGAACTCACTACAAAACCCGTCTGGTCCTGGGGACTTACCATTTTGCAGATTCTTAATTGCGAACATTATCTCTTCCTTGGTAATAGGGGCATTAAGGAGGGACCTCTGCTCTTCGGAGATAGTAGGGGGCTCAATCTTACAAAATAAGTTCTCCATTAATTTGAGTGCATCCTTTGGCAGTTCTGAGGCATAAAGGTTTGTATAAAATTTCTTAAGAGTCACTTATTAATTTATTTTCATATAAATGATTACCATCAGAATCAGTAATAGTAGCAATTGACTGAGAGTCAGCTCTCTTTTTAGCTAGATATGCCAAGTACTTTCCTGGCTTATCGCCATGTTCATATAGCTTTTGCCTGACAAATCTCATTTTCTTTTCAGTGTCCTGTGTTAGGAGAGAGTCTAACGTTGATCTAATGACTGATATTTCCTTTAATATGGCAGGAGTGGGCGTTTTAATGTAGTCCTTCTCTTTAGTTCCTAATTCACCCTCTAACATTTTTTGCTTTTCATGCTTTTTCCGTCTCTTAGTATCTGTGTATGACATAATCAGACCCCTGGCATACGCTTTACAGGTCTCCCAAAGGAGCGAGGAGTTATCTGTTGATTGAGAGTTAACCTGTTGAAACCCTAGGGGTGCAATTTCATTTTTGGATGAAAAACGTTCCCGTTTTAAACAAGATATTTTGTCACAAAAAGATGCTCGACTATGCATATAATTGATAGCTTTCGAAAGAAAACACTCTGACGTGTCCAGAACTGCAAAGATATTTTCTGTGCGTGCCCTAGAACGTGAGCTTCAGGCAAAACCAAGATGAGACGGCATCCAGGAAATGAGCAGGATTTTTGAGGCTCTGTTTTCCATTGTTTCCTTATATGGCTGTGAATGCGAGAGGAGTAAGTCTGCCCTTTCTGTCGTTTCCCCAAGGTGTCTGCAGCATTGTGACGTATTTGTAGGCATATCATTGGAAGATTGACCATAAGAGAGACCACATTTACCAGGTGTCCGCCCGGTGTCCTGCGCCGAAATTGGTGCGCAAAAGTCAGCTGCAAATATTTTTCCACGGAATTTAGAGAAGAATGCAGGCTTCCACGAACGATATATCAATGAAGAGATATGTGAAAAAACACCTTGAGGATTGATTCCAAACAACGTTTGCCATGTTTCGGTCAATATTATGGAGTTAATTCGGAAAAAGTTTGACGTTGTAGGTGACTGAATTTTCGGTTCGTTTCGGTAGCCAAATGTGATGTACAAAACGGAGCGATTTCTCCTACACACAGACGCTTTCAGGAAAAACTGCGCATTTGGTATGTAACTGAGTCTCCTCATTGAAAACATCCGAAGCTCTTCAAAGGTAAATGATTTTATTTATTTGGTTATCTGGTTTTTGTGAAAATGTTGCGAGCTAAATGCTACTCAAAATGCTAAGCTAGCTTAGCATACTCTTACACAAATTAGTCAATTGCTATGGTTCAAAAGCATATTTTGAAAATCTGAGATGACAGTGTTGTTAAGAAAAGGCTAAGCTTGAGAGCAGGCGCATTATTTTCATTTTATTTGCGATTTTCAGAAATCGTTAACGTTGCGTTATGCTAATGAGCCTGAGGCTTTAGTCACGATCCCGGATCCGGGATGGGGAGATTCAAGAGGTTAATAGAGAAAAATGCTTTAAACTCTGTAATAAAATATGATGTGAATGTATGGTCTTTAAGAATGGTTGTATTCAACCTCCAATGTCTTGACCGATTGAATGCCCCGTTGAGTTTCATGTCCAGGATCACCTCAGCATGATCAGATATGACTATGCTTCCTATCCTAGCGGATAAAACAGACTGCAAAGACGTCCTGGGCATAAAAAAAATAATCTATTCTAGTCTGACATCCATGAGGTGCAGAGAAAAAAAGTGAACTCTCTGTTGGAGGGATGAAAAGCTCTCCAGACATCCGTATACCCCAGATCAAGCTATCACAAATAGCTTTAAGTGACTAAGCTTGAGGAGAGAGTGAAGCTATACCGCTGGGGAAATTATCAATAAGGGGGTTCAACAAGCAGTTAAAATCTCCTCCAACCAGTGTTCGAGTTTAATTCTGAAAAGTCTAGAAATACCTTAGTGAGGAAATCAGGGGGGTGAGCAGGGGGGAAGTAAATATTCATTATGGAAATGTTCTGCCTTTGTAAAGTACCATTAATTATAACAAAGCGACCAAATTTATCTTTCACACAATTCAAGACCTTAAGTGGTAAGTTCTTTTTCACCAGAATTGCTACACCTCTACTTCTGGATGTAAATGATGAGAAAAACACTTGACCAAACCCTCCTTGTTGTAATTTCAGGTGCTCCTTATCCTCCAAATGAGTTTCTTGCAACAGGGCAATATCAATATTTTATTTTTTCAAAAAAGACAGTACCTTCTTCCTTTTAATGGGGTTATGGCTCTCTCTAATGTTCCATGTACATACACGCAGTCCGTTACCTGCCATTGTATCTTGACCATTCAATATCCAGACTGGATCCTATTGTAAAAGTGGGGTGGTACCTTTTTCCATGTGTTGTACTCTCCTCTATCTCACCGAGCATAAACAAACTATATGAACCCTGAACTCGAACTATACTAAACCCAAAAATTAAACATGTAAAGATCCAAAAGGGCGTTTTCCCATAAGCTAACATGCAGGGGATTTCAACTCTCCAATGTAGACTCTTAAGTCCGCATTGGTGCTCAATAGTCTCATCCTTTATATGTATGGAAAAGAAAATCAATAGAAGAAGATTGAGGCTCTTCCACCTAAAACCAAGCCTGGACACCAATATGGATTCACACATATCTCAGCCTGAGCTATAGCGGCTATTGCTTTAGCAAGAAAAATAATAAAGATGCGAATATTACCGAGCCGGAGTATGTGAGGACTCACACCACTGTTTCATGATCAGATTCAACGAAAAATAAACAAAGTTATCCAATGCTGTGGAGGTGCAGCTTAAAGTTATTTACCCGAGAGAGTCAATAAACGCAGCAGCCTCTTCAGGTGTGTAAAGCCTTCTAGGTGATCCGTTGACCATAATCTTCAATGTGGCCGGGTACAACAGTGCGTAGTCCATCTTCATTCTCCTGAGTCGAGCCTTCGCCTCATCAAACGCTTTGCGTCTTCGTACAACCGCAGTGGAATAATCATTGAAGAATGAGACCTTTGGTCCTTTACGTTGACTACCATCAGAGCTGATGTTTCTAGCCGCGTCCATGACGCGCTGCTTGTCGGTGAAGTTGTGGAACTTTATAACCACCGGCCATGGGCGCTGATTGGGACCGGGTATCGGTGCTTGAAAGCGATGGGCTCTGTCCAGCTTCACACGACCAGCCTTATTTGTAGGTAGCCAGGGATCCATTCCTCAAAGACTTTTACTGAACGTGCCCCTTCAGAATTTTCCGGGAGTCCCACAACACGAATATTGCATCTGTGCCCTCGATTATCCAAGTCGTCAATGTGCTCCGTCATTTCGCGCACCTGTTTCTCAAGTGCTTTTATCTTAGCGTCCATAGATGTAGTTGAAGTTTCCACTGCAGCAATTCTTCCTTCCGCCTCAACAACACGTTCCACAACCCTCTGTATTTCAGCTGAATGGCCTGCTATTGCTTCCAAGACCGTTCTTATCTTAGCATCGATCACTTTAGTAATGTTATCAGTCATCTTTTGAATCACCAGGTCCATTGTGCCTGGATCCGCAATGGTGTTAGCTTCGCTAACGTTAGCTAGCTCCTCATGCACATCCACAGGGGTGGTGGTTTTGGTCGACTTCTTAGTAGCTCTATTGGGCATGTTGTCGGAGATTTTTGCGAAATAGCCGTATATGGTAACTTATTTAGAAAAATTCTACCACTTTTTCAAGCTAGGAGATTAATGTAAAAATATAAATTCACGAATGCCACGAGAGCTCGCTGAAACAATGTGTTCTCTCTACGGCGCCATTTTGTCCCCCCTGTAAACAATTGTTAAAAAATGACTTGTGTCATGCACAAAGTAGATGTCCTAACTGACATGCCAAAACTATAGTTTGTTAACAAGAAATTTGTGGAATGGTTGAAAAACGAGTTTTAATGACTCCAACCTAAGTGTATGTAAACTTCAGACTTCTAATGTATATTTAACACTTTGGTTTCACTAATAAATATGTTGAAATAGAACCAAATGATCTGTTCCCTTCCTCAGTCCTTTTTAAATAGCATATATGGGCTTTTGGGCTACGGTATACAATGCCTTCAGAAGGTATTCACAACCTTAGACTTTTTTCACATTTTGATGTGTTACAGCCTGAATTTAAAATAGATACTATTCAGATATTTTGTCACTGGCCTACACACAATAACCCTTAATGTCAAAGTGGAATTATGTTTTTTGAAATGTTTCCAAATGAAGTGCAAATGTAAAACTGAATGGTCTTGAGTCAATAAGTATTCAACCTCCTTGTTATGGCAAGCCTAAAGAAGTTCAGCAGTAAAAATGTGCTTAACAAGTCGCCTAATAAGTTGCATGAACTCAGTCTGTATGCAATAATAGTGTTTAACATGATTTGTGAATTACTACCTCATTTCTGTACCCCACACATACAATTATCTGTAAGGTCCCTCAGTCGAGCAGAGAATTTCAAACACAGATTGAACCACAAAGACCAGGGAGGATTTCCAATGCTTCGCATTGAAGGGCACCTAATGGTGGATGAGTAAAAAAAAAAGAAAAAAAAGCAGAAATTGAATATCCCTTTGAGCATGCTGAAGTTATTAATTACACTTTGGATGGTGTATAAAATACACCCAGTCACTACAAAGATACAGGCGTCCTTCCTAACTCAGTAGCCGTAGAGGAAGGAAACTGCTCAGGGATTTTACCAATGGTGACGTTAAAAAAGTTATAGAGTTTAATGGCTGTGATAGGAGAAAACTGAGGATGGATCAACAACGTTGAAGTTATTCCACAATACTAACCTAATTGACAAAGTAAAAAGAAGGAAGCCTGTACAGAATAAAAATATTCCAAAACATGCATCTGTTTGCAAAAAGGCAACCAAAGTAAAACTGCAAAAAATGTCCTGAATACAAAGCGTTATGTTTAGGGCAAATACAACACACAACTGAGTACCACTCTTAATATTTTCAAGTATGGGGGTTATTAGTATGCCTGTCATCAGTATGACGATCATCAGCAAGGACTAGGGAACTTTATGATAAAAAGAAACAGAATTGATTTAAGCACAGGTGAAATCCTAGAGACAAACCTGGTTCAATCAGCTTTCCAGCAAACACTGGGAGATAAATTCACCTTTCAGCAGGACAATAACCTCAAACACAAGGGCAAATATACACTGGAGTTGCTTATCAAGATGAGATTGAATGTTCCTGAGTAGCCTAGTTACAGTTTTGACTGAAATCGGCTTGAAAATCTATGGCAAGATAGATTTTGTATAGCAATGATCAACAACCAACTTGACAGAGCTTGAAGAATTTTATAAAGAATAATGGGCAAATGATGCACCATCCAGGTGCTCAAAGCTATTAGAGACTTACCCAGAAAGATTCACAGCTGTAATAGCTGCCAATGATATGTAATCAAGGTATATTAGTGTCTTATTTTTCATAAATGTTTTACCAAATGTTTGACATTAAAGAATACCATTTACCACTTTGACATTAGAGAGTATTTTGTGTAGATGATTTTAATACCACAATTTGTTACGTTACAGCCTTAGTCTAAAATGTCTCTCCCCCCCCCATCAATCTACACACAATAGCCCATAATAACAAATCAAAAACAGGTTTACTGAAGCCACTCCTGCGTTGTCTTGGCTGTGTGATTAGGGTCGTTGTCCTTTTGGAAGATCAACATTTACCCCAGTCTGAGGTCCTGAGCTCTCTGGAGCAGGTTTTCATCAAGGATCTCTGTGCTTTAATCCGTTCATCTTTCCCTCAATCCTGACGAGTCTCCCAATCCCTGCCGCTGAACATCCCGACAGCGTGATGCTGCCAACCCCATGCTTCACTGTAGGGATGTTGCCAGGTGTCCTCCAGATGTGACGGTTGGCATTCAGGCCAAAGAGTTCAATCTTGGTTTCATCAGACCAGAGAATCTTCTTTCTCATGGTCTGAGAGTTTTTAGGTGCCTTTTTGGCAAACTCCAAGCGGGATGTCATGTGCCTTTTACCAAGGAGGGGCTTCTGGCCACTTTACCATAAAGGCCTGATTGGTTTGCTGCAGAGATGGTTGTTCTTCTGGAAGGTTCTCCCATCTCCACAGAGGAACTCTGGAGCTCTTTCAGAGTGACCATCAAGTTCTTGGTCACCACCCTGACTAAGGCCCTTCTCCCTCAATTGCTCTGTTTGTCCGGGCGGCCAGTTCTAGGACGAGTGTTGGTGGTTCTAAGCTTCTTCCATTTAAGAATGATGGAGGCCACTGTGTTCTTGGGGACCTTCAGTGCTGCAGACATTTTTGGTGCCCTTCCCGAGATCTGTGCCTTGACACAATCCTGTCTCGGAGCTCTACGGACAATTCCTTTGTCGTCATGGCTTGGTTTTTGCTCTGACACGCACTGTCAACTGTGAGACCTTATATAGACAGGTGTGTGCTTTTCCATATCATGTCCAATCAATTTAATTTACCACAGGTGGACTCCAATCAAGTTGTAGAAACATCAAGGAATATCAATGGAAACAGGATGCACCTGAGCTAAATTTGGAGTCTCATAGCAAAGGGTCTGAATACTTATGTAAATAAGGTTTTTCTGTTTTTTTATACATTTGCCAAAATCGTCAAAAAAACAATCTGTTTTTGCTTTGTCATTATGGGATATTGTGTGTAGATTGATGAGGAAAATAAACAATTTAATTTATTTTAGAATAAGGTAACGTAACCAACTGTGGTAAACGTCAAGGGGTCTGAATACTTTCCACATGCACTGTAACTTCATTCCTATTATATTCATAGTTTAGAGGAATTAATCAAATTGGTAAGGAGTTATTATCAGGCTCATTTATGCAATGCATGTCTGTTGAATTTGGAAAAATCCACCTGCACTCGGCGCCCCCCCACATACTCAGCCAGTTAGGAGCCGCTACTGTAGTGCTGCCGTGGCATACTGCATACTTTTTACTAAGCGGTACGTGCTAAATTGTATGCTATGACGAGTACATATTATTCAGTTTAAGTATGTAGTACACTAGTATGGGCTTTCGGACACGCCACTGTCTATATGTGTACTCTCCTTTGATAACAGACAGACTACTTGTCTCGTTCTACCACTAATGGGCAGAAGAGGTGGTCTCTCGTATGAAGAGTGTATGCGAGCACTGAATCTGTTCTGGTTAATCAAGGACAGATACAGTTAGGAGGGCCTTCTGGCTGTGTGCATAATGTTAATCACACTCAATACTATTAAATATAATCTCCATCATCTTAGATTGTGCACCCTGCTGTTTTGTATAAGTGTCAGTGGATCCAGAGTGGACGCGCATACATTCTGACACTCACATGCTAATGACGACACACCGATACATGTGTGTATACCCAGGTAATGTAGATCGACACCTGATGGGCAAATAATGCACGCACACTCACATACGACACACACATGAACTACCCTTTTGCTCAGTTGCAATTCATATTCCAATAAGGTGGAAATATACACTGAGTATGGAAATATACACTGAGTATACAAAACATTATGAACAGCTGCTCTTTCCATGACATAGACTGACCAGGTGGATCCAGGTGAAAGCTGTGATCCATTATTGATGTCGCTTGTTAAATCCACTTCAATCAGTGTAGATGAAGGGGAGGAGACAGGTTAAAGAAGGATTTTCAAGCCATGAGACAATTGAGACATGAATTGTGTATGTGTGCCTTTCAGAGGGTGACTGGGCAAGACAAAAGAATGGGCAAGACAAAAGTGCCCTTGAACGGGGTGTGGTAGTAGGTGCCAGGAGCACCGGTTTGTCTCAAGAACTGCAACTCTGCTGGGTTTTTCACATTCAACCGTTTCCCATGTTTATCAAGATTGGTCCACCACCCAAAGGACATCCAGCCAACTTGACACAACTGTGGGAAGCATTGGAGTCAACATGGACCAGCATCCCTGTGGAACGCTTTCAGCACCTTGTAGAGTCCATGCCCCCATGAATTGAGTCTGTTCTGAGGGCAAAAGGGCGAGGGGTGCAACTCAATATTAGGAAAGCGTTCTTAATGTTTTGTATACTCAGTGCACATCAGATAGCAGTACATCCTCATTTGGTATGCGTCACGCATGCATGACATTGTGTCCAAAAAAACAACTCCCTTATCTCGCCCATTGATACAAGACCCCAACAATTAATTGTGATTTCTGTCATCTCTCCAAGTCAGACATTATGGAAAGCTGACACCTAAATACAATGTGGGCCCTCTCAAAATTCAACCAATTGTCTTCGGGTGATGTGGGGGCTATGTGAGGGAAAAGCATTTGTAAGCCACTTTTTAGATTAAGAAAAGCCTTTTTTCCCCTTAAAGAGAAAATGTCCAATGTCGCCGACACTCTCTTGCCATCAAAGTAAAAGACTCTTTCACCGTGGGTCATTACAGCAAGCGCCTCCTGTCAATAGCAGCCCTTAATCGTATTTGATAGAGGGCCACAACTCCAGTCAAAAGCTATCCTCTCCACATGGACTAATGGCCCACTCTTCCTTTGAACTCCAACTGAGTGAGAGAGAGCGAGGGAGAGTGTGTGTGTACGTGTGAGAGAGTATCTGAGTGTGTGTGTCAGTCTGTTGGTGTGCGTATCTGTGTGTATGTGTGTGAACGTGTATATGTGTTTGTGATAGTGTGTCTGAGTGTGTGTATACATGCATGTGCATGATATAGCAAGAAATCAACACAAGGCACTAGAACACAAGGCATTAGAACACTATACATTTTACCACAAGGCACCCGAACACAAGGCACCCGCACTAAAACACAAGGCACTAAAACACAAGGCACTAAAACACAAGACATTTTATCACAAGGCACTAGAACACAAGGCACTTGAACACAAGGCATTATAAACAAAGTACTGGAACACAAGGCACTTGAACACAAGACATTACAACACAAGGCACTAGAACACAAGGCACCATAACACAAGGCACTAGAATGCAAGGCACTAGAACACAAGGCATTAAAACACAAGACATTTTAACAAAAGGCACTAGAGCACAAGGCACTAGAACACAAGGCACTTGAACACAAGGCATTATAACACAAAGTACTGGAACACAAGGCACTTGAACACAAGTCACTAGAAAACTAGAAACTAGAACACAAGGCATTAGAACACAAGACATTACAACACAAGGCACTAGAACACAAGACATTTTAACACAAGGCACCATAACACAAGGCACCATAACGCAAGGCACTAGAATGCAAGGCACTAGAACACAAGACATTTTAACAAAAGGCACTAGAGCACAAGGCACTAGAACACAAGGCATTTTAACACAAGACATTTTAACACAAAGTACTGGAACACAAGGCACTTGAACACAAGGCATTAGAACACAAGGCACTTGAACACAAGGCATTAGAACACAAGATATTACAACACAATGCACTAGAACACAAGACATTTTAACACAAGGCACTAGAACACAAGGCACTTTAACACAAGGCACTAGAACACAAGGCACTAGGACACAAGGCACTGGAACACAAGACATTATAACACAAGGCACTAGAACACAAGCACTAGAACACAAGGAGACAGAACACAAGGCATTAGAATGCAAGGCACTAGAACACAAGGCATTAGAATGCAAGGCACTAGAACACAAGGCATTAAAACACAAGACATTTTAACAAAAGGCACTAGAGCACAAGGCACTAGAACACAAGGCACTTTAACACAAGGCACTTTAACACAAGGCATTATAACACAAAGTACTGGAACACAAGCACTAGAACACAAGGAGACAGAACACAAGGCATTATAACACAAGGCACTAGGACACAAGACAAGGCACTAGAACACAAGGCACTAGGACACAAGACACTAGGACACAAGACACTAGGACACAAGGCACTAGGACACAAGGAACTAGAACACAAGGCACTAGAACACAAGGCACTAGGACACAAGGCTATGTGGGCCTTTGATGCAGCTCACGAGCTCTTCTGTCATGATCAAAGTGGTCCAATACTGCAACCAAAATACATTGACTGTGACTGATTGACTGGATGGGTGATGCTTGGTTTAGCCGCCCCGTCTCCTCGGGCTCTTAAGCCAGACACCCCACACCTCGACCATCACAACCCGGCCACCACTGGGTCCCAGTCAGCCTGTCTGTCACTAGTCCACCCACAAACAAAGCCCTGAGAACACTAATGCAATGTGACCACTATCAGCCCCTCACGTCGTTCTCCATAGGCCCACTACCTCTCTGTCACCTCAAAGGCAGATATTCTCCTGGCTGTCAGGGGAGAAGCTCACTCAGCCTCCCTTCTTCCCAACTTCGTACTACCTCAGTCCCCTCACTCCTCAGTCCCCTCACTCCTCAGCACCCTCACTCCTCAGCACCCTCACTCCTCAGCCCCCTCACTCCTCAGCCCCCTCACTCCTCAGCCCCCTTAGTTCCCCCACTCCTCAGCCCCCTTACTCCCCAGTCCCCTTACTCCCCCCACTCCTCAGTCCCCTCAGCCCTCAGTCCCTTTCAGTCTTCAGTGCCCTCAGCCCTCAGTCCCCTCAGCCCTACTCCCCTCAGTCCCCTCAGCCCTCAGTCCCCTCAGCCCTCAGTCCTCAGTCCCCTCAGCCCTCAGTCCCCTCAATCTCAGTCCCCTCAATCTCAGTCCCCTCACTCCTCAATCCCCTCACTGCATACTCCTCAGTCCACTCACTGCATACTCCCCTCACTGCTCAGTCCCCTCACTGCTCAGTCCCCTCACTGCTCAGCCCCTTCACTGCCTACTCCCCTCACTCCTCAGTCCCCTCACTGCATACTCCTCAGTCCACTCACTGCATACTCCCCTCACTGCTCAGTCCCCTCACTGCTCAGCCCCTTCACTGTCTACTCCCCTCACTCCTCAGTCCCCTCACGGCCTACTCCCCTCACTCCTCAGTCCACTCACTGCATACTCCCCTCACTCCTCAGTCCCCTCACTGCCCACACTCCCCTCACTCCTCTGTCCCCTCACTGTCTACTCCCCTAACTCCTCAGTCCCCTCACGGCCTACTCCCCTCACTGCCTACTCCCCTCACTGCTCAGTCCCCTCACTGCTCAGTCCCCTCACGGCCTACTCCCCTCACTCCTCAGTCCCCTCACTGCCTACTCCCCTCACTGATTAGTCCCCTCACTGCTCCCCCTAACTACTCAGTCCCCTCAGCCCTCAGTCCCTTTCACTCCTCAGTCCCCTCACTGATTAGTCCCCTCACGTCCTACTCCCCTCACTGCCTACTCCCCTCACTCCTCAGTCCCCTCACTGCCTACTACCCTCACTCCTCACTCCCCTCACTGCCTACTCCCCTCACTGCCTACTCCCCTCACTCCTCATTAACCTCACTGCCTACTCCCCTCACCCCTCATTAACCTCACTGCCTACTCCCCTCACTCCTCATTAACCTCACTGCCTACTCCCCTCACTCCTCAGTCCCCTCACGGCCTACTCCCCTCACTCCTCATTAACCTCACCCTCTACTCCCCTCACTCCTCAGTCCCCTCACGGCCTACTCCCCAGCCCCCTCACTGCCTAGTCCACTCCTCAGTCCCCCCTCACTCCCCAGCCCCCTCACTGCCTACTCCCCTCACTCCTCATTAACCTCACTGCCTACTCCCCTCACTCCTCAGTCCCCTCACTCCCCTCACTGCCTAGTCCCCTCACTCCCCTCACTCCTCAGTCCGCTCACTCCCCTCACTGCCTACTCCCCTCACTCCCCTCACTCCTCAGCCCCCTCACTCCTCAGCCCCCTCACTCCTCAGCCCCTCACTCCTCAGCCCCCTCACTGCCTACTCCCCTCACTCCTCAGTCCCCTCACTCCTCAGTCCCCTCACTCCTCAGTCCCCTCACTCCTCAGTCCCCTCACTGCCTACTCCCCTCACTCCTCAGTCCCCTCACTCCTCAGTCCCCTCACTCCTCACCCCCTCACTGCCTACTCCCCTCACTGCCTCAGTCCCCTCACTCCTCAACCTCACTGCCTACTCCCCTCCTCCTCACCCCTCATTAACCTCAGCCTACTCCCCTCACTCCTCAGTCCCCTCACTGCCTACTCCCCTCACTCCTCAGTCCCCTCACTCCTCAGTCCCCTCACTCCTCATTAACCTCAGCCCCCTCACTGCCTACTCCCCTCACTCCTCAGTCCACTCCTCAGTCCCCTCACTCCCCAGCCCCCTCACTGCCTACTCCCCTCACTCCTCAGTCCCCTCACGGCCCTCAGCCCCCTCACTGCCTACTCCCCTCACTCCTCATTACTCCTCAGCCCCTCACTGCCTACTCCCCTCACTCCTCAGTCCCCTCACTCCTCAGTCCCCCCCTCACTGCCTCAGTCCCCTCACTCCTCAGCCCCCTCACTCCTCAGCCCCCTCACTGCCTACTCCCCTCACTCCTCAGTCCCCTCACTCCTCAGTCCCCTCACTCCTCAGTCCCCTCACTGCCTACTCCCCTCACTCCTCAGTCCCCTCACTCCTCAGCCCCCTCACTGCCTACTCCCCTCACTCCTCAGTCCCCTCACTCCTCAGCCCCCTCACTGCCTACTCCCCTCACTCCTCAGTCCCCTCACTCCTCAGTCCCCTCACTCCTCAGTCCCCTCACTCCTCAGTCCCCTCACTCCTCAGTCCCCTCACTCCTCAGTCCCCTCACTCCTCAGTCCCCTCACTCCTCAGCCCCCTCACTCCTCAGTCCCCTCACTGCTCACCCCCTCACTCCTCAGCCCCCTCACTGCCTACCCCCTCAATCCTCAGCCCCCTCACTGCCTACTCCCCTCACTGCCTACTCCCCTCACTCCTCAGTCCCCTCACTGCCTACTCCTCACTCCTCAGTCCCCTCACTGCCTACTCCCCTCACTCCTCAGTCCCCTCACTGCCTCAGTCCCCTCACTCCTCATTCCCCTCACTCCTCAGTCCCCTCACTCCTCATTAACCTCACTGCCTACTCCCCTCACTCCTCAATCCCCTCACTCCCCTCACTCCTCAGTCCCCTCACTGCCTACTCCCCTCACTCCTCAGTCCCCTCACTCCTCAGCCCCCTCACTCCTCAGCCCCCTCAGCCCCCTCACTCCTCAGCCCCCTCACTCCTCAGCCCCCTCACTGCCTCAGCCCCCTCCCCTCACTCCCCTCAGTCCCCTCACTCCTCAGTCCCCTCACTGCCTACTCCCCTCACTCCTCAGTCCCCTCACTCCTCAGTCCCCTCACTGCCTACTCCCCTCCCCTCAGCCCCCTCACTCCTCAGTCCCCTCACTCCTCAGTCCCCTCACTCCTCAGTCCCCTCACTCCTCAGCCCCCTCACTGCCTACTCCCCTCACTGCCTACTCCCCTCACTCCTCAGTCCCCTCACTCCTCAGTCCCCTCACTGCCTACTCCCCTCACTGCCTACTCCCCTCACTGCCTACCCCCTCACTGCCTCAGTCCCCTCACTCCTCAGTCCCCTCACTCCTCAGCCCCCTCACTGCCTACTCCCCTCACTCCTCAGTCCCCTCACTGCCTCAGCCCCCTCACTCCTCAGCCCCCTCACTGCCTAGTCCCCTCACTCCTCAGTCCCCTCACTCCTCAGTCCCCTCACTCCTCATTAACCTCCTGCCTACTCCCCTCACTCCTCAATCCCCTCACTCCTCAGTCCCCTCACTGCCTACTCCCCTCACTCCTCAGTCCCCTCACTCCTCAGCCCCCTCACTCCTCAGCCCCCTCACTCCTCAGCCCCCTCACTGCCTACTCCCCTCACTGCCTACTCCCCTCACTGCCTACTCCCCTCACTCCTCAGTCCCCTCACTCCTCAGCCCCCTCACTCCTCAGCCCCCTCACTGCCTCAGCTCCCCTCACTCCTCAATCCCCTCACTCCTCAGCCCCCTCACTGCCTACTCCCCTCACTGCCTACTCCCCTCACTCCTCAGTCCCCTCACTCCCCTCACTCCTCAGCCCCCTCACTCCTCAGCCCCCTCACTGCCTACTCCCCTCACTCCTCAGTCCCCTCACTCCTCAGTCCCCTCACTCCTCATTAACCTCACTGCCTAGTCCCCTCACTCCTCAGTCCCCTCACTGCCTACTCCCCTCACTCCTCAGTCCCCTCACTGCCTACTCCCCTCACTCCTCAGCCCCCTCACTGCCTACTCCCCTCACTCCTCAGTCCCCTCACTGCCTACTCCCCTCACTCCTCAGCCCCCTCACTGCCTACTCCCCTCACTCCTCATTAACCTCACTGCCTACTCCCCTCACTCCTCATTAACCTCCCCTACTCCCCTCACTCCCCCTCACTGCCTACTCCCCTCACTCCTCATTAACCTCACTGCCTACTCCCCCTCACCTCACTCACTCCCCTCACTCCTCACCTCACTGCCTACTCCCCTCACTCCTCATTAACCTCACTGCCTACTCCCCTCACTCCTCATTAACCTCACTGCCTACTCCCCTCACTCCTCATTAACCTCACTGCCTACTCCCCTCACTCCTCATTAACCTCACTGCCTACTCCCCTCACTCCTCATTAACCTCACTGCCTACTCCCCTCACTCCTCATTAACCTCACTGCCTCAGTCCCCTCACTCCTCAGCCCCCTCACTGCCTACTCCCCTCACTCCTCATCCCCTCACTGCCTACCCCCTCACTCCTCATCAACCTCACTGCCTACTCCCCTCACTCCTCATCAACCTCACTGCCTACCCCCTCACTCCTCATCCCCCTCACTGCCTACTCCCCTCACTCCTCATCAACCTCACTGCCTACTCCCCTCACTCCTCATCCCCCTCACTGCCTACTCCCCTCACTCCTCATCCCCTCACTGCCTACTCCCCTCACTCCTCATCCCCCTCACTGCCTACTCCCCTCACTCCTCATCCCCCTCACTGCCTACTCCCCTCACTGCCTACTCCCCTCACTCCTCATCCCCCTCACTGCCTACTCCCCTCACTCCTCATCCCCCTCACTGCCTACTCCCCTCACTCCTCATCAACCTCACTGCCTACTCCCCTCACTCCTCATCCCCCTCACTGCCTACTCCCCTCACTCCTCATCCCCCTCACTGCCTACTCCCCTCACTCCTCATCCCCTCACTGCCTACTCCCCTCACTCCTCATCCACCTCACTGCCTACTCCCCTCACTCCTCATCCACCTCACTGCCTACTCCCCTCACTGCCTACTCCCCTCACTCCTCATCCACCTCACTGCCTACTCCCCTCACTGCCTACTCCCCTCACTGCCTACTCCCCTCACTGCCTACTCAGTCCCCTCACTCCTCAGTCCCCTCACTCCTCAGTCCCCTCACTCCTCAGTCCCCTCACTCCTCAGTCCCCTCACTCCCTCAGTCCCCTCACTCCTCAGTCCCCTCACTCCTCAGTCCCCTCACTCCTCAGTCCCCTCACTCCTCAGTCCCCTCACTCCTCAGTCCCCTCACTCCTCAGTCCCCTCACTCCTCAGTCCCCTCACTCCTCAGTCCCCTCACTCCTCAGTTACAGTTCAGGACCCTTTCAGGCACTACAGGTTATTAAGGGTTAATTTCAGTGACAACTTGATGGCCTAGTAGTGATGGGGAGGCTGCTGACTGGGAGACTCTGCAGACTTGAAGACGATTAGAGGCTCATGTTGAAGCTTAGTCAAAAGAGATTCCGATGATGGGTATGTGTACTGTGCGGTGACACCTTGAACAAGTTGGATTTTTATATAACTTTGTTGGTAATTGAACCACACAGAGGCTTTAATAAAGAATTTTAGAATGCTTTTATTAACTGAAATTTTTGCATATTCACTACATGACCAAAAGTATGTGGGCACCTGCTCATCGTACATCTCATGACAAAATTATGGGCATTAATATGGAGTCGGTCCATCCTTTACTGCTATAACAACCTCCAGTCTTCTGGGGAGGCTTTTCACTAGATGTTGGAACACTGCTGCGGGGAATTGCTTCCATTCAGCCACAAGAGCATTAGTGAGGTCAGGCACTGATGTTGGGTGATTAGGCCTGGCTCACAGTCGGCGTTCCAATTCATTCCATCGGTGTTCGATGGGGTTGAGGTCAAGGCTCTTGCAGGCCAGTCAAGTTATTTTTTTTAAAACTTTTTTTTAGGGGATAGATCAGATTTTATATTGCAGAAAGATTGTGGCCTCCATCAATGTAATTGTCTGCTTCATTTCCTATCCCACATGTAAAACATTTTGTAAATATACAGCATTTATAACATACATATAGACAGTGCCTTCGGAAAGTATTCAAACCCCTTGGCGTTTTCCACATTATTCTAAAATGTACTAAATTAATACCAATCCTCGGCAATCTACACACAATACCCCATAATGTCAAAGAAAAACAGGTTTTTAGAAATCTTTGCAAATTTATTAAAAACAAAAAACTGATTATACCTTTCATTTGCAAACTATAAGTATTCAGACCCTTTGCTATGGGTTGTGTTATGCACTGAAGGTAAGTGAGGAGTCAGATGCAGGAGAGCAGAAATGTCAGTGTAGCTTATAACTTTTAATCAGTGCAAGTCCAAAAAGACGGTCCAGTACAAATACCCCAAAAACAATGTGAACAAACAGTTCTCCCGTAAGGCATAGAACCACACACAAAATACCCTGAGGAAAGCCTCCACAAGCAACAAGAAAAATAATCCCGCACAAACCTAAGTGGGGAAACAGGGTAAATATACACACAGAAATGAAAGCAAATGAAAACCAGATGTGAATGAACCAAAGACAAAACAAACGGAAAAGGAAACATGGATCGGTGATGGCTAGTAGGCCGGCGATGCCTGGGCCTCACTCCGGTGATGGTCAGCGCTTGCCTTCTGCCGCCCTTCAGCCCGTTTTAGGTACCCGTGGGTGACCTCCCAGGTGTCCTTCAAGCGCCTCACCCAGTCGTCCACCAAAGGAGTCTCGGTCTGGCTCTGATGCCATGGTACCAGAACCGGCTGATACCCCAACACACTGGAAGGGTGATAAGTTAGTAGAGGAGTGGCGGAGTGAGTTCTGGGACATCTCTGCCCATGGAATGAACGTCGCCCACTCCCCTGGCCGGTCCTGGCAATATGACCGCAGAAACCTACCCACATCCTGGCTTACTCTCCACCTGCCAATTACTCTTGGGGTGAAAACCTGAGGTAAGGCGCCCAGGCGCTCCATGAACGCCTTCCAAACCCTGGACGTGAATTGGGGACCCAGATCAGAAACTATGTCCTCAGGCACGCCGTAGTGCCGGAAGACGTGTGTAAACAGGGCCACCACAGTCTGTAGGGCCGTAGGGAGATGGGCAGAGGGAGGAGACGACACCAATCAACAACGACCAGGATCGGGGTGTTGCCCTGTGATGGAGGAAGATCAGTCAGGAAGTCCACCGACAGGTGTGACCAAGGCTGCTGTGGAACGGGAAGAGGTTGTAATTTCCCTCGAGGCAGGTGCTTAGGAGCCTTGCACAGAGCGCACACAGAGCAGGAGGAAACATAAACCCTCACGTCCTTGGCCAAAGTTGATCACCAGTACTTCCCACTAAGACTTCGCACCGTCCTACCGATGCCCGGATGACCAGAGGAGGGTGACGTGTGAGCCCACCAGATCAATCTGTCATGAACATCAAATGGGACATACACCCGTCCAGCTGGACACAGATGGAGTAGGCTCTGAACGTGACGCTCGCTCGATGTCCGCGTGCACCTCCCGGTGCCACCAGACAAGAGGCTGGAAATATGGGAGTGGGATCAATGGACCGCTCCTCTATATCATACAGTCGTGACAGTGCGTCCGCCTGAGTGTTCTGGGTGACCCGGTCTATATGACATCGTAAACCTAAACTGGGTGAAAAACATAGCCCACCTTGCCTGGCGAGGGTTCAGTCTCCTCGCCGCCCGGATGTACTCTAGATTACGGTGGTCAGTCCAGATGAGAAAAGGGTGTTTAGCCCCCTCAAGCCAATGTCTCCACACCTTCAGTGCCCTGATGACAGCCAACAACTCCCGGTCCACCTCGTCATATATCAGAATGTCATCGATATAAACCACCACACCCTGCCCGTGCAGGTCCCTGAGAATCTCGTCTACAAAGGATTGGAAGACTACTGGTGCATTCTTCAACCCGTACGGCATGACGAGGTACTCATAATGGCCTGATGTGGTACTACACGCTGTCTTCCACTCATCTCCCTTCCGGATACGCACCAAGTTATACGCGCTCCTGAGATCCAGTTTTGTGAAGAAGCGTGCCACGTGAAATGACTCAATCGCCGTGGCGATGAGAGGTAGCGGGTGACTGTACCCCACTGTAATGGAATTGAGACCTCTATAGTCAATGCACGGGTGCAGACCTCCCTCCTTCTTCTTCTCAAAAAAAAACTTGGAGGCGGGTGACATGGAGGGCCTCATGTTCCCCTGCCCCAGAGATTCAGAGACATATGTCTCCATAGCCACCGTCTCCTTCTGTGACAGGGGATACACGTGACTCCTGGGAAGTGCCGCGTCTACCTGGAGATTTATTGCACAATCCCCTCGTCAATGAGGTGGTAATTGAGTCGCCTTCTATTTACAGAAGGCGAGAGCCAAATCGGCATATTCTGAGGGAATCCGCACGGTGGAGACTTGGTCTGGACTCTCCACCGTTGTAGCACCGATGGAAACTCCTACACACCTGCCTGAGCACTCCTCTGACACTACACACCCCTTCAGAGCCCTCTGTTGCCAACGAAATCTTGGGGTTGTGACGGGCCAACCAGGGTATCCCCAGCACCATGGGAAACGCAGGAGAATCAATAAGGAAGATACTAATTCTCTCCCCATGACCCCCCTGCGTAACCATGTCCAGTGGAGCCGTGGCCTCCCTGATTAGCCCTGACCCTAATGGTTGGCTATCCAAAGAGTGCACTGCGAAGGGCTTATCAACCTGAACAAGGGTGATCCCTAGACTAGAAGCAAAACCACGGTCAATAAAATTCCCCTTTGAGCCTGAATCTACTTAGCGCCTTATGCTGGGAATGTGGGGCAAACTCAGGAAAGATCCCTACGGATGTCCTCATGCAAACTACACCTATAGTGATCGATCAAGGCCCTGTCGTTTCATCCCGCGCTGGTGGCGAAGGTCCGGAACTCCAGGGCGAAGTCCTGCGCGCTCCTTGTCTCCTGCCTGAGATGGTACAAACGTTCACCAGCCGCTCGGCCCTCCGGTGGGTGGTCGAACACTACCCGAAAGCGGCGGG
Organism: Oncorhynchus masou masou; assembly: GCF_036934945.1. NCBI lineage: Eukaryota > Metazoa > Chordata > Actinopteri > Salmoniformes > Salmonidae > Oncorhynchus > Oncorhynchus masou. The sequence goes on along the minus strand of NC_088237.1, from coordinate 24,901,811 downwards.
TGAACTCTGGGTAGTGGTCCCTCGCCGAGTCTCCATCATTCCAGACCGCGTTGGCCCACTCCAGGGCTTTGCCTGAGAGGCAGGAGACGAGAGCGTTCACGCTCTCACGTCCCGAGGGAGCCGGGTGCACAGTTCCCAGGTAGAGCTCCAGCTGGAACCCCTGACATCCGGCAGCCGTTCCATCATACTCCCTCGACAGAACCAAAACAAACGGAATAGGAAACATGGATGGCTAGTAGGCCGGCGATGCCGACCGCCTAGCACCGCCCGAACAGGGAAAGGAACCACCTTTGGTAGAAGTCGTGGCACTATGAGACTCAAAATTGAGCTCAGGTGCATCCTGTTGCCATTGATCAACCTTGAGATGTACCTACAACTTGATGTGGTAAATTCAATTGATTGGACATGATTTGGAAAGACACACACCTGTCAAATCCCAAAAGAAAGAAATTCTCACTTCAATACATTTTTATAGAAAGTTAGCAAAAAGAGACAAGATCTTGCTACCATGGAAAGGAAAATACCTGTCTATTTGTGGAAAAATCATCCTGATTAACTCCTTATATCACAGTTTACCTATTTGCTTATGGTTTTGCCTACACCTAGTGACCTGCTTTTTAAATTATATGAACATAAAATATTCAATTTTGTTTAGAAGGGCAAACCAGATAAAATTAAAAGGGCCTATTTGTATAACGAATATGATTTCGGAGGGCAGAAATGATTAAATATTAAAGCATTAGACCTCTCACTAAAGGCATCATTCATACAAAAGTTATACTTAAATCCAAACGGGTTCTCTGATAAATTGGTAAGAATGTCTCATCCTATATTCAGGAAGGGCCTTTTCCCCTTTATTCAGATTACACCTGCTCACTTTCGGTTGTTTGAAAAGGAAATCATCTCCAAAATATCTTTATTTTTTAAACAAGCCTTAGAAAGTTGGTTGCAGTTTCAGTTTAATCCACCTGAAAAGACAGAACAAATAATACAACAAATATTGTGGTTAAATTAAAATATACTAATTGATTTAAAAAAAATGTATTTTTCTAAGAAATTTTTATAAAAGGTATAATTTTTGTGAATGATATCATAAATAGGACTGGTGGAGTTATGTCACACATGCAGCTAACACAGACATATGGAAATCTCTGCTCTACCCAAAATTACAACCAATTAATTGCAGCATTACCACAAAAATGGAAGAGGCAAGTAGAAGGGCAAAAAAGTAAGGAACTTGTATGTCGGTCCTGCATTAAAGAACATAAATGGTTAAAGAAAAGTGTGATAAATAAAAACATATACCAATCTAATTTAAGGACCAAAAAACTGAAAGCTGTGCAATATAAATTGCAAAATAGTTGGGAAGAGATTTTCGATGTACCCATTCCATGACACATGGTTTATGAATTGATACGCAAAACAATGCCGGATGCAAAACTTTAAATTTTTCAATTTAAATTACTATACAAAATTCTTGCAACTAATAGAATGTTATATACAGTATATGGGGGATACAATCTTCCCAGCTCTGCAGATTCTGCTGTGAGGAGGCAGAGTTAGATCATTTATGTTGGTATTGTCCATATGTTACTCATTTTTGGTCACAGGTCCAGGAATAGCTGAAGAATTGCAACATTTGCCTGGCTCTAACGCTGCAGATAGCAATACTGGATGATTTGAAAAGCCATAGTCAATCAATCAATAATACAATAATTTTTTTAGCAACGTTTAAATGTTTTGATCTGTAGAAGCTATGGGAATAGAAAGGTTCAATTCGTTTGTGAAGCATCATAGCACAGTTGAAAAATATATGGCAAATAGAAATCCAAAATGGATGATGTTGAGAGATAGATGGGAGGGGTTGAATGGAGCTGAGGGGTGGGACTAATAACAGGATAAAACATGTAAATCATACGGGATCTGTAGAATGTATATAGGTTCAGAACCTTTGTGAAATAGCACAGTTACAAATAGAAATCAAACTGGATGGACATCAGAAATAGAGGAAGAACTAAGAACAAACAAGAGAGAACTATTGTAAAGTAGAATGTGTCTGTAGAGTGTGTATAAGATGTATGGATTGAAGGTAGAAGCAGAAGTGTTTATTAGTTTACTCCAATTGGGGGATCGGCGGAAGGGTTTGCGGGGAATAATAATAAAGGTATATTCTTTAAAAAAGTATCTATGTCTAAATAGGTATGTGTATGTATATATGTATGCATGTGTGTATGGATATATATATTTACCAGAAAAATATATGGGGGATTGGAAATGATGCAGACTATTACATTGATGGGACCAATATTCTTTCTGCAATATTAAGCTGATCCACCCCTTAAAAAAAGGCACACACCTGTCTATATAAGGTCCCACATTTGGGGGTAATTACATTAAATAAATACCATTCCAGCCAGGTTGGAGAAGACTGGAAGTGTGGGTTTTTAAGTAAGCAGAAAGGGTCGTTAACTATGGTTGAACCGATTCAACTTAGCTCTGGGATGTTTAGATAAGGCAGTGTGTGTTTTCTTAGGTTTTCCATTAGCTGGAACTGTCTGCTGAATGGTGATGGACGAAGAAAGGGGTGGGAATAAACTATTGAACTGTTGGGAGAAATAATATTTTATAACTTATGATGTCATATTTTGTATATAAACTGTTGTTCGTGGTTACATGTCAGCGCGCTCCGAGATAAAATATAAGACTCTTACAAATTCTCATAAAATAGATGAAGTGAATTCAATTAATGAAAACATATTGGAATAATGAAATGACTTTAACACACTGCATGTCAGAGCAAAAACCAAGCCATGAGGTTGAATGAATTGTGCGTAGACCTCCGAGACAGGATTGTGTCAAGGCACAGATCTGGTGAAGGGTACCAAAACATTTCTGCAGCATTGAAGGTCCCGAAGAACACAGTGGCCTCCATCATTCTTAAATGGAAGAAGTTTGGAACCACCAACACTCTTCCTAGAGCTGGCTTCCCGGCCAAACTGAGCAATCAGAGGAAAATTCAAGGATTCTTTCAAGATTAATAAAGGTTTAATAACTAAAATAGTCATCGCATAGGTATTCAGCTCCCTGAGCTGTTAGAAAACCTTTGGGATTGATTAAACAGCATGATCATTACACAGGTGCATCTTGTGCTGGGGACAATAATAAGGCCTCTCCAAAACGTGCAGTTTTGTCACACAACACAATGTCACAGATGTCTCGAGTTTTGAGGGAGCGTGCAATTGGCATGCTGACTGCAATAATATCCACCAGAGCTATTGCCAGAGAATTGAATGTTAATTTCTCTGCCATAAGCCACCTCTAACATAATTTCGTCTGAGACCAACCACCCGGACAGCTAATGAAACTGTTGGTTTGCACAACCGAGGAATGTCTGCAAAAACTATCCCAAACCATCTCAGGGAAGCTCATGTGCTCATCGTCCTCACCAGGGTCTTGACCTGACTGCAGTTTGGCGTCGCAACCGACTTCAGTGGGCAAATGCTCACCTTCGATGACCCCTGGCATGCTGTAGAAGTGGGCTCTTCGTGGATGAATGCTGGTTACAACTGTACTGGGCAGATGGCAGACAGCATAGCTTGTATGGTGCCGTGTATGGAGCGATTTGCTGATGCCAGTGTTGTGAACAGAGTGACCCATGGTGGCGGTGGGGTTTTGGTACTGGCAGGCATAAGCTACAAACAATGAACACAATTGCATTTTATTGATGGCAATTTGAATGCACAGAGATACCGCGATGATATCCTGAGGCCCCATTGTCGTGCCATTCATCCGCCACCATCACCTCATGTTTCAGCATGATAATGCATGGCCCCATGTTGCAAGGATCTGTACACAATTCCTGGAAGCTGAAAATGTCCCAGTTCTTCCTTGGCCTCCAAATTCACCAGACATGTCACCCATTGAGCATGTGTGGGATGCTCTGGATCGACGTGTACGACAATGTGTTCCAGTTCTAGCCAATATCCAGCAACTTCTCACAGCCACTGAAGAGGAGTGGGACAGCATTCCACAGGTCACAATCCACAGCCTGATCAACTATATACCAAGGAGATGTGTCATGCTGCATGAGGCATACTGACTGGTATTCTGATCCACGCCTCTACCTTTTAAAAAAAGTTTTCTGTGACCAACAGATGCATAGCTGTATTCCCAGTCATGTAAAATCTATAGATTAGGGCCTAATTTATTTATTTCAGTTGACTGATTTCCTTATATGTACTGTAACTTAGTAAAATCTTTGAAAATGTTGCGTGTTGCATTTCTATTTGTGCTCATTGTAGATGATTATGACAACAGAGAAATAGTGCAAAAGTCATGAAAGAAATTAGGCCCATGGGCTGCCGGCCGTAGCCATTTTTAAACTGTGTATATACACCTTTGACTGACCAGGTGAATCAAGGTTAAAGCTATGATCCCTTATTGATGTCACCTGTTAAATCCACTTCAATCCGTGGGGAGGAGACACGTAAGCCTTGAGACAATTGAGACATGGATTGTGTACGTGTGCCATTCAGAGGGTGAATGGACAAGACAAAAGATTGAAGTACCTTTTATTGGGGTATAGTAGTAGGTGCCAGGCGCACCGGTTGGTGTCAAGAACTGCAATTCTGATGGGTTTTTCACGCTCAACAGTTTGCTGTGTATATCAAAAATGGTTCACCATCCAATGGACATCAAGCCAACTTGACACAACTGTGGGAAGCATTGGAGTCAACATGGACAGTGTGTGTGTGTATATATATATACAGTCGGAGGTTTACATACACTTACTAGGTTGGTGTCATTAAAACTTGTTTTTCAACCACTCCACAAATGTCTTGTTCACAAAATATAGTTTTGACATGTAGCTTAGAACATCTACCTTATGCATGACACAAGTCATTTCTCCAACAATTGTTTAAAGACAGATTATTTCACTTATAATTCACTGTATCACAATTCCAGTGGGTCAGAAGTTTACATACACTAAGTTGACTGTGCCTTTAAACATCTTGGAAAATTCCAGAAAATGATGTCATGGCTTTAAAAGCTTCTGATAGTTTAGTTGTTCTGATCGTTTGAGTCAATTGGAGATGTACCTGGGGATGTACTTCAAGGCCTACCTTCAAACTCAGTGCCTCTTTGCTTGACATCAAGGGAAAATCAAAAGAAATCAGCCAAGACCTCTGAAAATAAATTGTAGACCTCCACAAATCTAGCTCATTCTTGGGAGCAATTTCCAAACGCCTGAAGGTACCACACATTCATCTGTACAATCAATAGTACGCAAGTTATAAACACCATGGGACAACGCAGCCGTCTTACCACTCAGGAAGGAGGTGCGTTCTGTCTCCTAGAGATGAACGTACTTTGGTGCGAAAAATGCAAATCAATCCCAGAACAACAGCAAAGGACCTTGTGAAGATGCTGGAGGAAATGGGTACAAAATGATCAATATCCACAGTAAAACGAGTCCTATATCGACATAACCTGAAAGGCCGCTCAACAAGGAAGTAGCCACTGCTCCAAAACCGCCATAAAAAAGCCAGACTACGGCTTGCAACTGCACATGGGGACAACAATCGTACTTTTTGGGAGAAATGTCCTCTGGTCTGATTAAACAAAAACAGAACTGCATGACCACAATGACCATCATTATGTTTGGAGGAAAAAAGGGGATGCTTGCAAGCCGAAGAACACCATCCCAACCGTGAAGCACGGGGGTGGCGGCATCATGTTGTGGGGGTGCTTTCCTGCAGGAGGGACTGGTGCACTTCACAAAATAGATGGCATCATGAGGTAAGAAAATGATGTGGATATATTGAAGCAACATCTCGTGACATCAGTCAGGAAGTTAAAGCTTGGTTGCAAATGGGTCTTCCAAATGGACAATGACCCCAAGCATGCTTCCAAAGTTGTGGCAAAATGGCTTAAGGACAACAAAGTCAAAGTATTGGAGTGGCCATCACAAAGCCCTGACCTCAAACCTACAGAAATTTGTGGGCAGAACTGAAAAAGCGGGTGCGAGCAAGGAGGCCTACAAACCTGACTCAGTTACACCAGCTCTGTCAGGAGGAATGGGCCAAAATTCACCCAACTTATTGTGGGAAGATAGTGGACGGTATACGTTTCCTGTAGTTCTTGACCAGGTTTGCACACACTGCAGCAGGGATTTTGGCCCACTCCTCCATACAGACCTTCTCCAGATCCTTCAGGTTTTGGGGCTGTTGCTGGGCAATACGGACTTTCAGCTCCCTCCAAAGATTTTCTGTTGGGTTCAGGTCTGGAGACTGGCTAGGCCACTCCAGGACCTTGAGATACTTCTTACGGAGCCACTCCTTAGTTGCCCTGGCTGTGTGTTTCGGGTCATTGTCATGCTGGAAGACCCAGCCACGACCCATCTTCAATGCTCTTACTGTTGGAAGGAGGTTGATGGCCAAGATCTCACGATACATGGCCCCATCCATCCTCCCCTCAATATGGTGCAGTCGTCCTGTCCCCTTTGCAGAAAAGCATCCTCAAAGAATGTTTCCACCTCCGTGCTTCACGGTTGGGATGGTATTCTTGGGTTTGTACTCATCCTTCTTCTTCCTCCAAACACGTCGAGTGGAGTTTAGACCAAAAAGCTCTATTTTTGTCCCTTCAGACCACATGACCTTCTCCCATTCCTCCTCTGGATCATCCAGATTGTCATTGACAAACTTCAGACGGGCCTGGACATGCGTTGGCTTGAGCAGGGGGACCTTGTGTGCGCTGCAGGATTTTAATCCATGACTGCGTAGTGTGTTACTAATGGTTTTCTTTGAGACTGTGGTCCCATCTCTCTTCAGGTCATTGACCAGGTCCTGCCGTGTAGTTCTGGGCTGACCCCTCAGCTTCCTCATGATCATTGATGCCCCACGAGGTGAGATCTTGCATGGAGCCGCAGACCAAGGGTGATTGACCATCATCTTGAACTTCTTCCATTTTCTAATATTTGCGCCAACAGTTGTTGCCTTCTCACCAAGCTGCTTGCCTATTGTCCTGTAGCCCATCCCAGCCTTTTGCAGGTCTACAATTTAACCCTGATGTTCTTACACAGCTCTCTGGTCTTGGCCATTGTGGAGAGGTTGGAGTCTGTTTGATTGAGTGTGTGGACAGGTGTCTTTTATACAGGTAACGAGTTCAAACAGGTGCAGTTAATACAAGTAATGAGTGGAGAACAGGAGGGCTTTGACTTTGACCTAATAGGTCTGTGAGAGCCGGAATTCTTACTAGTTGGTAGGTGATCAAATAATAATGTAATGCAATAAAATGCAAATGAATTACTTACAACTCATACAATGTGATTTTCTGGATTTTTGTTTTAGATTGCGTCTCCCACAGTTGAAGTGTACCTATGATAAAAATTACAGACCTCTACATGCTTTGTAAGTAGGAAAACCTGCAAAATCGGCAGTGTGTCAATTACTTCTTCTCCTCACTGTATACATATATATGTGTGTGTGTGTATATATATATATATATATATTTATATATACGTATGTAGGTTTTAACTCCAACCCTGTTCCTGGAGAGCTACAGTCCTGTAGGTTTTAAGCCAACATTTTTCCTGTAGAGCTACAGTCCTCTAGGTTTAAACTCCAACCCTGTTCCTGTAGAGCTACAGTCCTGTAGGTTATAACTCCAACCCTGTTCCTGTCGAGCTACAGTCCTGTAGGTTTTAACTCCAACCCTATTCCTGTAGAGATACTGTCCTGTAGGTTTTCGCTCTCCAACCTTAATCTAGCGCACCTGATTTCCAACCATATTATGTTATTGATGCTCTCGTACACAATCCATTTCAGTTTGTACAAATATACCAATATTAAATTGATTGACGTTTGACACACTACAATAACCTTGTTTATTAATGCATTTCCTCCTCTGCTGGTTTCAAAGCAACCTCAGGCATCTGATGGTCTCCAAAAATGGGGTGAGTCATTTCCCTCTCATGATGTTTTTTTAAAGGCATTATTGGAGTGTACATACCTTCTCCCTCTCATCCAAAGGAATCTCTGAAAAGAGAGTGTGTCTGCGTGTCTGTGTGTGGGAGAGAGAGACATATCTGACTCAACAGTGCTAACACAGCAGGTCTCACAGCGTCACAGCTCCAGTCTTACTCATCTCATTTTAATAGGAGCCTTTGATGAAGGGAAAGAGTGCCCCAGAGACATCACGAGGAGAGAGAGCGGGCTTCTTTCGTCCCCCTTTCTCCCTTCTCCCTCCCCTTGTACATTTAAACACCCTGGTTATCACCTTTATTTTACATCTCTCAGATTTGCACTTTGAGCAGAGAACACATTTGCCTCCTCGACATGGCCTCCCCTGTGAACGGAGCGTATTCTTCGGATTAACCCCCTGCATTGACGGTGACCACACACACACGGGTTCACACACACTCACATGCTTGCGGGCATACACACATACATGGTTCACACACACACATGCATGCGGGCATACATACATACATGGTTCACACACACTCACATGCTTGCGGGCATACACACATAAATGGTTCACACACACACACATGCAGGCATACACACACACATGCTTGCGGGCACACACACACACACACACACACACATGCTTGCGGGCATACACACATAAATGGGATACACACACACATGCAGGCATACACCCCCTTCCCCACACACGCAGGGATACACAGACACATTGGCCCCCCCTTCCCCACACACACACACACACACTCCCCTCACATGTGACCGCGAGCGCCACCCGCCGACCCACTGCATGTGCGTCTAAACGTGTGGCGTGTCCGTTAGCGTGGAATGGGTTGGGATAGTCCCGCGTGCCAGCTGTGCTTTTACCCCCACCAGGACTAGATGTACTGAGAAAGCAGAAGAGAGAGCGGAGGGGGTGGGGACGAGAGGGAGTCACACAAGCGTTTTACTCAATAGCCCCCGTCCTCCGAGGATACACTCTCCTTCTGTTTATCTACACAAACAGCTGCCAGAGCTGGAAGTGGAAGAACCAAAATCAGACTTTCATATGGAGATGGAATATCGGTGAGGAATTGAGTCCGTCTTTAGCCTAAAGCCTGTTGACTCTGTGGGCTCTGTGGTTAGTGTGATGTATAGAAAGTAACATGCTATCTTGTTTTCTTTGGTGCGTCATGCATTGTTTATGTAAAACCAACTGCAGTGCATGTATATAGGAAAAATATGATTTTTTTCCCCTTAAAATGCATTGCGTTGACCAGCTGAATGTTAAAGCCATTCTCTGTTTTTTTATTCTCTTAAATACCTCCTCTCTCCAAGAATGGAACGTTAAGTGGCCCTGACTCCATTTGTCAAAGACCCTTTGCGTCTCTCCGCTAACGACCTTTCAGTTTAAATAAGTAAACGTTTCTTTTCTGCCGGCACCGCGTCTCATCATCTGAAAATGACCCATCGGATGTCTTCGACCCGTTTTCTGAACGCATTAGGGGCCCGTTGGTTTCTCAGACAGGACAGAGGGGCCGGCTTCCCCCGGCCTGGCCAGGCAATGTGTGTGGCCCAACCTCGGCCATGCTGCTTCGGCCCGGCGATCATTCACTGCGGCTGCTCCAAGTAGGAACTGACAGGGTGGGAGGCAATTACCGCCACTCAGCCAGCCATTTAGGCTCGGAACTAGGGGGCCAGACACTGCTCACTTAGGGTTGAGCTCAGACTGGCTTAAGCAGGAATGACACTCTTGTCTAGGGAAAACAGGGGGGAGGGAGTTGAGGACACAGACACTGGGGGATGCACCAACGCAGGCATGCATGCATGCATACACACACACACACACACACACTGAAAGACACATGCAAGCTTGCTTATTCAGTTACTCATAAACACACTCATACTTCAAAAGACACTCAAGTAGAGGTTAACACACATGGTCAGGTATACCATTTAATCATACACTCTTCTACATCTGATAATTGTATTGTACATTAATATGCACACTCACCCATACAGACACTCAGAGATAAAGTATAAACACTGATAGACACAATGAACAGCTCTCAAGCCTCTAACCTTGCTCATTACTAAGACTACAAACAAAAGCACATTAGATTCATTATCCTTTAAGAAGGCATGTCCTCTCAATGTTATACAAATGAATAATCAGCATGTCCTCTCAATGTTATACAAATGAATGATCAGAATGCCCTTTTAATGTTATACAAATACACAGTAGCCATCTAGATTTTATTCTGATTTCAAAATCACCCACCTCCTTTAGAACACTGTAGTGACTTTGATGTAATTCTAGTGTTCTTTGCTTAACTGTTAGAGATAGGGGGCAGTATTTCCCCTTTGGATGAATTGCGTGCCCATAGTGAACTGCATCAAAATCTGTCCTAAATTGCTAATATATGCATATTATTATTAATATTGGATAGAAAACACTGAAGTTTCTAAAACCGTTTGAATTATGTCTGTGAGTATAACAGAACTCACAGGGCAGGCAATCTTCCAAACTAGTTTTGAAATCCCGAAAGTTGGGGCAAATTTGACGTCATCGTCCCCTCCCTTCCCAACAAGTTATGGATCTGGAAACACTTTCTATGTCTTCCACTAGATGTCCTCATTTAGTAGAAAGTGTAATGGAGCATTTGCTGTGAACTTTGACCTAATGGGAAGGAAAGTACTAAGTGTCGCAAAAGATTTCCATGTGCTTGAAGGCGCGTATGCGTTCGAGTGCTTCGTCTGTTCCAATCAGCCCCAGATGAACATGAATGATCCGGTTGGAATGCTATTCAATCTGTATGATCATTGATATGAAGATTGATTCTGCACTTAGTTTGACCAGTTTCGTCGACCTGTAATATGTAATTTGGAAGTTTTGATGCATAGTTATCCTGGACCAGAAGTCATTTTTGGGGCATTTGAGCTGAAAGTGGTAGCAAATGCTGCTACATGGACACTAGAATTGAACATTATGAAACAAAACGATTTGTTGTTGAACTAGGACTCCTTGCACTACATTCTGATGGAGGATCATCAAAGGTAATTTTGTATTTCTGTTGACTCCAACATAGCGGAGAAATATTGTTACGTCTGAGCGCCGTCTCAGATTATTGCATGGTAGACTTTTTCCGTAACGTAAAAAAAAAATGTGACACAGCGGTTGCATTAAGAACCAGTGTATCTTTTTAATTATATGTAGAACATGTATCTTTAGTCAAAGTTTATGAGTATTTCTGTTTTCTGGCGTAGCTTTCAATAATTCCTCCAGACATTTTGGAGAATTTTCTGAACATGGCGTCAATGTAAACCGAGATTTATGGGTATAAAATGCATATTATCGAACAAAACATAAATGTACTGTGTAACATGTCATATGACTGTCATCTGATGAAGATTTTCAGGAGGTTAGTAAATTTTATTTTTTTAATCCTGCTTTTGTGATTTTATCTTTTGTTGTACAAAATGACTTTGTTTTGGTGGTGGTCTAACATAGATATATGCTGTGTTTTCACCGTAAAACATTTAAAAAATCTGACACGCTGGGTAGATGAACAAGGTGTTTATCTTTCATTTGAGGTGTTGGACTTGTTAATGTGTGGAGGTTAAATATTTCTAAGAATATTTTTGCATTCCCTGCGCCACCGTTTCAGCTGAAGGGGGGGTGGAGTTCCTGTACGGGAACCCATAGGCTTAAGAAGTTTTAACAGTAGGGTTAAAACATGACTCATGAAACAGAGAAATACCACGGCGGCATCCCAAATGGCACCCTGTCCCCTATTTAGCGCACTACTTTTGACTAGGGCTCACAGGGCTCTGTTTCATGAGTCATGTTTTAACCCTACTGATTTTGGAGGTGTAACTGCGGTATGAGCTGACAAATCGGTGAGCGGCTACTCTTGTGTGTCACAAACCACTCTCTTCCTTATTATCCTACTGTGTTAGAAGTCACAAACCACTCTCTTCCTTATTATCCTACTGTGTTAGAAGTCACAAACCACTCTCTTCCTTATTATCCTACTGTGTTAGAAGTCACAAACCACTCTCTTCCTTATTATCCTACTGTGTTAGAAGTCACAAACCACTATCTTCCTTATTATCCTACTGCGTTACAAGTTCCAAATGGCATTAGAAAGTGTAGGCTCTATTGATGTTAGAAAGGTTGACTCTCAAACGCCAACCCATTGATGTTAGGCTAATACATGGTTTCTAACGCAGCTGCATGGGTTTTGTCTGATTATAGTCAGGTCTGGTTTTGTTGTATCCAATGGCAGTGTTTGTGATGGCCTTAACCGGCCTTATCGCACAGTTCCGAAACCGCCAAAGCAACTGCGAGGCGAATGTTGGCTAAAGTGAATCCGATCGGGCCCTAGCTCTATGAATCGGGCCCTAGCTCTATGAACGGGCAGTAGCTCAGAAGGTAAATGCTGTCATCACCATCACCACAATAATTGCAGCCATCTTTCTTGGAAATGCCACTCTTCCATGAGAGTTACACCCTGTCATTCGCAATATCTATCTATGGCAGTCAGAATGGATTTTTTTTAAGTCAAAATGGTGGAGCAGTTTCTCTCACAGCTCTAGAGTGTTTTGTGTTTTGCTATCATCTGCAATAACTGACTCATGGTTCAAAACCAGGGAGCGTAAAACAATAAATGATCTTGGTCTTATATTGACAATAGAACCTGTTGAAGCTTGAAGGTTTTTGACATACACTTGTTCCCAACAAAAAACACTGTTGCAACAAGTGAATATGGTAAGAACATGTACCTGACTTTGATGCCCAAACTACCTTCTGTATTTTCACATAGGTGAAGGGTTCAGTAGTCCACAGCCAAACTCCTCCAGCATCTCTTTTACCTGGAATTGGCATTGAACCTCCATCTCAAGGACCTCACTCACAAACGCCTGAGAATACACAACAGCACTAACCAGCTGATCCATTCCATAGCTTTGACGATATCAAGGCCCAACCATCACAGTCATAAAATCCCTCAAAATGTTAAGTTAGTGAAATAGTGACACATGGATATAGAAATAGATAGTGGGATTTAAACCTACAACTCACTGACTCAGAGAGGGGGACCCACTGGTTGAATCAACGTTGTTTCCACGTCATTTCAACCCAAGAGATCTATGTGATGACTTTGAATCAACATGGAAAACTGATTGGATTTGCAAAAAGTCATCAACTTAGAGGTGCAATACGCTCTGCCATTTCCTTCAAATAGTTCGCCTAATTTCCGTTTCTGTGACCAAACAAGCACTGTGTTGAGAATCATTGTACCATATAAATCACTGTGAAATAATATTTTCATTATATATTTTTTAAATACCTTTTCAGCTGTTTGAAGCTAGTGTACAAAACCGAAAGTAAAACAAAACTTAAGAATGGGAAGCATAGAAATAGCACACAGAGAACAGATCTACAGCTTCTTAGACTTGCCTTCAATTTGAATGACAAATCTATAACTCACATTTCTATGTGAATTTGGTCGGGTCGTCCAAAATGTTACATTGCAGCTTTTTTATTGCTGCTATTTTGTCTCCTTTTCACCCACCTTTTAACCTAAATCCAATGACATGGTTAAATGTTTTGTTGATTTCACGTTGAATTCACGTTAGTTGAAAACTCAACCAAATGAAAATGAAATCTAGATATTGAACTGACTGACGTCTGGGCCCGGTGGGCTGATTTCCCTTCTAAATTCCAGATGGTTAGGAGCCTGATAATTGGGTTTGTGATAGCACACACTCTTTGAGCCACTCAAGATGTTTAGAGGCTACGGCTACGGCTATGACATGTGATTACTTAAGAGCTCACATTAGCATCATGTTGAGGTGTTGTTATACATTGCAAGAGATTTCAGAGATGGGACTTGTCATTGCCAGGTTGGTGACCCTTGTACATATTCTCTGAGACATTTCAGAGCCTTGACACCACTGGCTCCCTCCCCATCTTATAGCTATTAAATGACAGAATACAATTTAACTCGCATTCCTGTCACACAAAACATCCGATGGACTCAGAACTGTGGGTGTATTGATATTGACTTCACTAAATAATTGCTTCCACAAGATAATTTAATGACAAGAAAATGACAAGAAAATAGGAGCATCAAAAATGATTTGGACACTGCCAGGGATACTCTCACATGGCATTGGAAAATTATGGAATGAATGTGAAACATCTGTTCTCTACAGCCTATTTCTATGTTCATGGTTGTGCAATGTAATTCATCAATGATCTCACAAGGGGGCAGCACTACAAGATGGCTGCCGTTGCCCTTGTCAATGGATTGCATTACCCTGCAGTACCTCTATTGGCCACCACTCTCCAGCTGCAGAGGATTGGGGGAATCAGGCCTGCAATCAAGCCTGATACACCTGAAACAGATTGACTGTAATTTAACACGGATTGGAATGCATGATCAGTTTGCACTGGTGAGGAAGCCATGAACAAAGAGTGCTCTGTCGGTCTTCCCAGCAGGTGAAATCCATTTATGTCTTGTTTGTTGAAGTTTTGAGTTCATAACTTGATGTTATTGATCAAAACCATAGATTTAAAACATCACATTCCTGATTACAATCAATCGCCATAGGCTCTCAGTTGCATAATAATGACCAGTGGAAAGCCAAGAGCCAGGCTTGAACCCTCCTAGCCGGAAACCCAACCTGGAATTTCATTGAATTCTACGTCAAGCAGAAATGAGCATTTGGATCAGGAAAGTTTCCTCATGACCTCTACAAGCCAGCATATTGAATACAATTATATTTGATCTTACTTTACCGGTTGTCCGTGCGGTTGGTCTGTTTGCAGGTAGGAATGTGGGACAATACATTGACAGGAAATATTAATTACATTAACTTTTCAATGAGCTGGTAGTGTATTTTAGATTTTTATCACCTGAGTCATGCGCACAAGATAAAAAATACATTCACGAGTTGTATGAATACTTGCTGAACTCATGCACATGTTTACATGGTTCTGCACAGGCTTCGAGTGATAGAAATATGAATGCACTTCCAGCGCTTTCAAAAGGTGATGTAATTATAATTTCCTGTCGATATACTGTCCCACATTCCTACCTGCCAAAGGACCAACTGCACAGATAACCGGTAAAGTAGGTTATAAAATATAAATATTTAACATTCTGGCTTGTAGAGGTTGTGGGAGGAAACTTTTGTCATCCAAACGCTCATTTATTCCCAACGTTGAATCCACTGCAATTCAATGTCGGGTCTCCAGGCTAGAACCACCATTGCATTTCCATTTGCTTGGTGGGTGGGTGACACAATCACTTGGCCTATGAGCAAAACAAGTCATTCAAGAGCAGCTGAAACAGTCAGTTTCCATCCACTTCCTTCAGGCCCTGCGGTATAGGATAACGGTGACATGGTTATTTCTGGCTCTCGTGGGTTTGAATCCTACAGTTCAGGGATGCTGCTGTTTTCAATATTGCTGTGTGGGTGGTACCTGCAGCCAGCCTTTAGCCTTTGAGTCACAATGGAGCTACTGCTGACTACAGCCGCTTCCATCAAAGTCAATCAAATCAATAATACTCCGTACAATTACCAGGAGTGGGATTTCAACCAGTATGTCAGCAAAATACTGTAGGCCTATTTTTCAAATCAGATTCATACTATTGTTCAAGTTGAATAAATATTTTTATATATATTTTATTCAGCATAACTTGTGATGCTACAGTGGCAAAGGTCTCTCTTGTTGGAGAGATCCCACTCAAAGAGACTAACCTGGTAAAATACATGTTAAATAAATGATACAATAAAATGTAACTGTGGTTGTGTTGTCCTTGTTTCTACCAATGCCCTTGATCCACCTCCATTCTCCATCAGCTGTCAGCCTTTACACTGATGGGACGACTAGGAGACTATCAATCATCATCAATCAGGGTGCCCTCTGATCGCCAAGCAGAGACGTCTATGCGCTGCCCTATGGGAACCAGCTAAAGACTTTATCTGTCTTTATCGATCAGGTCAATGAAACAGTTTTTTCTCCAGTTACTGTTCAGTTGAGAGCTGTGGAGAGAATATACTCTGAACATTGTGGGAATGTTTTCTTAGTCAAGGATGAATGTTCCAGTAACTTTCTGATTATTTTTTTCTTCCTTGATAAAAGCTTCAACATTCAAGGAGCCTCCCAGCAGAGTACTGAGAGTCTTTCTAGATGGTACCAGGAGTGTCTGTAAAAGTAACATTCTTAAAAATACTCAAACTAGTAGACAAATCGTTAACCTATCCGACACAATTTGGCAACTAAGTAGGACAAGATAGGAAGTTATCCCATATCTCCTATTCGGGCCAAAGCCACTCTTTGCAGGCCAAACCACTTGCAGGATGACATCTCTTCAGTATTTGAGTGGTGTAATTCTGGTTGTTCCCCCCTCTCACACCCTCTAAACATTCCCGGTCCCTCCTCTGCTGTCTGAGTGTCAGGGCGTGTTAAGGTTGCCCTCCGTTTCGCTCTCGTTTTGATCTCACTCCACATCCAAAACAATTTGGCTTCCTCGCATCACCGTGTTCCTCGCCCGTTGCCATCTCTCATTCGTCTGCGAGGTGTCGGGGTGCTAAAACTTCCTGGTCAAAAGTCCTCAGTCATTTCTGAAAACACAGACAGAGTAGAGGAGAGGAGGAGCGCTATATTGGTGGTTAGACTGACAACAGAATCTGAAGGTGCTCTTGGGTAAAGGATCTATTCGTGTCAGTTAATAATTCCGGAGAACTTCAACCAGGTCGTCATTGTAGAGCATAATTGGTTCTTAAAGAGATATGGCTTAAATAAGGAAGTGATGACATCCTGTCTGAGTCAATTTGTTGGAGCGTGGCACTAGCAATACCAGGGTTGTGGGTTCGAATTAAGCAGGGGACACACGTACAAAAAAATGTACTTTCTCTAAGTCACCTTCTCTAAATAGTCTTCAAATGGCATATATGAAACTAAGCTCTGAGCTTGAGGATGATAGAAAGCCTTTATTTCTAAAGTATTACACATCCTCAGAGTGATGATTACATCAAAAAGCATATGGCGCACGTTTTGGCACACTTGACTATGCACGTTTAATTGGCTCCTCTTGCAGCTTTCTGCTGTTCATTGAGGGATCTGAGCTGAGGGAAATACATCATGATCCTAAACATAGCATTATACTCTGTCATCATCATCATCATCTGTTTTCACATGCATAGACCTACACACATGGTGATGGAGATGTTGAAGTGGTGCTTTGAGAGAGAGACTCATTTATAGCACCTGCTGTGGTTCTACAGCGTCTTTGACTAGCTGCTGGAGCCTTTGTGGTTATGGTGGTGAAGAACCCACAGGTGACCATAGACAGGCAATAAGTGCTTTTTGTTATTGGTCAGCCTCAAAGCCACAACTGATCACTCACATAACAGAGGACAACAGAAAAATATCTGATAAAAATCCTGATGCATTTATTTTTTGGTCTGACAAGAGAAAATATAAACTATTGTTACTAAGCCCCTGCAGAGAAACCACATGATCAAATTCACATCATATGTGGGGCAGAGCTAGCTTCAAACAGGAAGCTCACCCTGCAAAGCACATAGTAAAATCAGTGACAGATTTTTTTCTGTTTTGATGTCAAGGTTATAAAACTGTCATAACTAATACACTGTGCCAAATTGTGATGTAAATGTGTATACGTCTATTTTGCGGTCGTCCTGCTTTACCAACCATACAGTAGCTAGCTAAAGTAGGACAACATGGAGTAGCAAAATTCAGAATAGACATGGAGTAGCAAAATTCTGATAGATCCAGTTTACATTAGGTACCCCCTGTACTTAGGTTAGGTAAGCCTCTGGTTCTTGTAGTACTATATCCTGTAAATGTGTTCTTGTACTGTCATTGGCACTGTCATTGGCACTGTCATTGGCACTGTCATTGGCACTGTCATTAACACTGTTATTGGTACCGTTATTAACACCGTTATTAACACCGTTATTGGCACTGTTATTGGCACTGTTATTAGCACTGTTATTAGCACTGTTATTAATACTGTTATTAATACTGTTATTAACACTGTTATTAATACTGTTATTAGCACTGTTATTAACACTTATTGGTACTGTTATTAATACTGTTATTAGTACTGTTATTAACACTGTTATTGGTACTGTTATTGGTACTGTTATTGGTACTGTTATTGGTACTGTTATTGGTACTGTTATTAATACTGTTATTAGTACTGGTATTAGTACTGTTATTAGTACTGTTATTAACACCGTTATTAGTACTGTTATTAGTACTGTTATTAACACCGTTATTAGTACTGTTATTAGCACTGTTATTAGTACTGTTAATAGTACTGTTATTAATACAGTTATTGACACGTATTAGTACTGTTATTAATAATGTTATTAGTACTGTTATTAGTACTGTTATTAGTATTGTCATTAGTACTGTTATTAGTATTGTCATTAGTACTGTTATTAATACAGTTATTAGTACTGGTATTGGTACTGTTATTAGTACTGTCATTAGTACTGTTATTAATACAGTTGACACGTATTAGTACTGTTATTAATAATGTTATTAGTACTGTTATTAGTACTGTTATTAGTACTGTTATTAATACTGTTATTGGTGCTGTTATTGGTACTGTTATTAATACAGTTATTGCCATGTATTAGTACTGTTATTAGTACTGTTAGCCCAATCTCTTCAGACGTCTAACATATTAGCCCAATCTCTTCAGACGTCTAACATATTAGCCCAGTCTCTTCAGACGTCTAACATATTAGCCCAGTCTCTTCAGACGTCAAACATATTAGCCCAGTCTCTTCAGACGTCTAACATATTAGCCCAGTCTCTTCAGACGTCTAACATATTAGCCCAGTCTCTTCAGACGTCTAACATATTAGCCCAGTCTCTTCATACATTAACATATTAGCCCAATCTCTTCAGACGTCTAACATATTAGCCCAATCTCTTCAGACGTCTAACATATTAGCCCAGTCTTTTCATACATTAACATATTAATCTCTTCAGACGTCTAACATATTAGCCCAGTCTCTTGACGTCTAACATATTAGCCCAGTCTCTTCATACATTAACATATTTAATCTCTTCAGACGTCTAACATATTGCCAGTCTCTTCAGACGTCTAACATATTAGCCCAGTCTCTTCAGACGTCTAACATATTAGCCCAGTCTCTTCAGACGTCTAACATATTAGCCCAGTCTCTTCATACATTAACATATTAGCCCAATCTCTTCATACATTAACATATTAGCCCAATCTCTTCAGACGTCTAACATATTAGCCCAATCTCTTCAGACGTCTAACATATTAGCCCAATCTCTTCAGACGTCTAACATATTAGCCCAGTCTCTTCAGACGTTTAACATATTAGCCCAGTCTCTTCAGACGTCTTACATATTAGCCCAGTCTCTTCAGACGTCTAACATATTAGCCCAGTCTCTTCAGACGTCTAACATATTAGCCCAGTCTCTTCAGACGTCTAACATATTAGCCCAGTCTCTTCAGACGTCTAACATATTAGCCCAGTCTCTTCAGACGTCTAACATATTAGCCCAATCTCTTCAGACGTCTAACATATTAGCCCAATCTCTTCATACATTAACATATTAGCCCAATCTCTTCAGACGTCTAACATATTAGCCCAGTCTCTTCAGACGTCTAACATATTAGCCCAATCTCTTCAGACGTCTAACATATTAGCCCAATCTCTTCATACATTAACATATTAGCCCAATCTCTTCAGACGTCTAACATATTAGCCCAGTCTCTTCAGACGTCTAACATATTAGCCCAGTCTCTTCAGACGTCTAACATATTAGCCCAATCTCTTCATACATTAACATATTAGCCCAATCTCTTCAGACGTCTAACATATTAGCCCAATCTCTTCATACATTAACATATTAGCCCAGTCTCTTCAGACGTCTAACATATTAGCCCAATCTCTTCAGACGTCTAACATATTAGCCCAATCTCTTCAGACGTCTAACATATTAGCCCAATCTCTTCAGACGTCTAACATATTAGCCCAGTCTCTTCAGACGTCTAACATATTAGCCCAATCTCTTCAGACGTCTAACATATTAGCCCAATCTCTTCATACATTAACATATTAGCCCAATCTCTTCAGACGTCTAACATATTAGCCCAGTCTCTTCAGACGTCTAACATATTAGCCCAGTCTCTTCAGACGTCTAACATATTAGCCCAATCTCTTCATACATTAACATATTAGCCCAATCTCTTCAGACGTCTAACATATTAGCCCAATCTCTTCATACATTAACATATTAGCCCAGTCTCTTCAGCGTCTAACATATTAGCCCAATCTCTTCAGACGTCTAACATATTAGCCCAATCTCTTCAGACGTCTAACATATTAGCCCAATCTCTTCACGTCTAACATATTAAGTCTCTTCAGACGTCTAACATATTAGCCCAGTCTCTTCAGACGTCTAACATATTAGCCCAGTCTCTTCAGACGTCTAACATATTAGCCCAGTCTCTTCATACATTAACATATTAGCCCAATCTCTTCATACATTAACATATTAGCCCAATCTCTTCAGACGTCTAACATATTAGCCCAGTCTCTTCAGACGTCTAACATATTAGCCCAGTCTCTTCATACATTAACATATTAGCCCAGTCTCTTCATACATTAACATATTAGCCCAATCTCTTCAGGCGTCTAACATATTAGCCCAATCTCTTCAGACGTCTAACATATTAGCCCAGTCTCTTCAGACGTCTAACATATTAGCCCAATCTCTTCAGACGTCTAACATATTAGCCCAATCTCTTCAGACGTCTAACATATTAGCCCAGTCTCTTCAGACGTCTAACATATTAGCCCAGTCTCTTCAGACGTCTAACATATTAGCCCAGTCTCTTCAGACGTCTAACATATTAGCCCAGTCTCTTCATACATTAACATATTAGCCCAATCTCTTCAGACGTCTAACATATTAGCCCAGTCTCTTCATACATTAACATATTAGCCCAATCTCTTCATACATTAACATATTAGCCCAATCTCTTCAGACGTCTAACATATTAGCCCAATCTCTTCAGACGTCTAACATATTAGCCCAATCTCTTCAGACGTCTAACATATTAGCCCAGTCTCTTCAGACGTTTAACATATTAGCCCAGTCTAACGTCTTACATATTAGCCCAGTCTCTTCAGACGTCTTACATATTAGCCCAGTCTCTTCAGACGTCTAACATATTAGCCCAGTCTCTTCAGACGTCTAACATATTAGCCCAGTCTCTTCAGACGTCTAACATATTAGCCCAGTCTCTTCAGACGTCTAACATATTAGCCCAATCTCTTCAGACGTCTAACATATTAGCCCAATCTCTTCATACATTAACATATTAGCCCAATCTCTTCAGACGTCTAACATATTAGCCCAGTCTCTTCAGACGTCTAACATATTAGCCCAATCTCTTCAGACGTCTAACATATTAGCCCAATCTCTTCATACATTAACATATTAGCCCAATCTCTTCAGACGTCTAACATATTAGCCCAGTCTCTTCAGCGTCTAACATATTAGCCCAGTCTCTTCAGACGTCTAACATATTAGCCCAATCTCTTCATACATTAACATATTAGCCCAGTCTCTTCAGACGTCTAACATATTAGCCCAATCTCTTCATACATTAACATATTAGCCCAATCTCTTCAGACGTCTAACATATTAGCCCAATCTCTTCAGACGTCTAACATATTAGCCCAGTCTCTTCAGACGTCTAACATATTAGCCCAGTCTCTTCAGACGTCTAACATATTAGCCCAATCTCTTCAGACGTCTAACATATTAGCCCAGTCTCTTCATACATTAACATATTAGCCCAATCTCTTCATACATTAACATATTAGCCCAATCTCTTCAGACGTCTAACATATTAGCCCAATCTCTTCAGACGTCTAACATATTAGCCCAATCTCTTCATACATTAACATATTAGCCCAATCTCTTCAGACGTCTAACATATTAGCCCAGTCTCTTCAGACGTCTAACATATTAGCCCAATCTCTTCAGACGTCTAACATATTAGCCCAATCTCTTCATACATTAACATATTAGCCCAGTCTCTTCAGACGTCTAACATATTAGCCCAGTCTCTTCAGACGTCTAACATATTAGCCCAGTCTCTTCAGACGTCTAACATATTAGCCCAGTCTCTTCAGACGTCTAACATATTAGCCCAGTCTCTTCAGACGTCTAACATATTAGCCCAGTCTCTTCATACATTAACATATTAGCCCAATCTCTTCATACATTAACATATTAGCCCAATCTCTTCAGACGTCTAACATATTAGCCCAGTCTCTTCAGACGTCTAACATATTAGCCCAGTCTCTTCATACATTAACATATTAGCCCAGTCTCTTCATACATTAACATATTAGCCCAATCTCTTCAGACGTCTAACATATTAGCCCAATCTCTTCAGACGTCTAACATATTAGCCCAGTCTCTTCAGACGTCTAACATATTAGCCCAATCTCTTCAGACGTCTAACATATTAGCCCAATCTCTTCAGACGTCTAACATATTAGCCCAGTCTCTTCATACATTAACATATTAGCCCAATCTCTTCAGACGTCTAACATATTAGCCCAGTCTCTTCAGACGTCTAACATATTAGCCCAGTCTCTTCAGACGTCTAACATATTAGCCCAGTCTCTTCAGACGTCTAACATATTAGCCCAGTCTCTTCATACATTAACATATAGTCTCTTCAGACGCCTAACATATTAGCCCAGTCTCTTCATACATTAACATATTAGCCCAATCTCTTCAGACGTCTAACATATTAGCCCAGTCTCTTCAGACGTCTAACATATTAGCCCAGTCTCTTCAGACGTCTAACATATTAGCCCAGTCTCTTCAGACGTCTAACATATTAGCCCAGTCTCTTCATACATTAACATATTAGCCCAGTCTCTTCAGACGTCTAACATATTAGCCCAATCTCTTCAGACGTCTAACATATTAGCCCAATGCATAATACATTTCTGAAATCCTCAGATGTTTCCTAATCACACAAATGTAATTGAATTGTCATTTGGGTACAATTAGGACTATAATAATGCTGTCCCAGTTTATCTAACCTGCTGTACCCAGTCTACCAAATGTGAACTGAAAATTTGGTTTTTGGTGTGTGATTATGAAACATCTTGACGATTTCGGATATGTATTATGTGTTGGCTAATATGTTGGTTAGATGAAAGAGGTGAAAGAGGTGAAAGAGGTTACAGAAGACAGGAAATGAAAACAGTTTCCCACTGAATTCTCCTCTGTATGTCTGTTTACCATGAGTTGTTTCTTCATCACTAGTATTCAAGGCGTTCAAGATTTAGTCTGTTTTAACCATTGTGTTCACAAAATTATGTTTTTTGTAATTATTATTATTTCACTTTAATCTCGGAGAATACCAGCCTTCCCCTGCTGTTTTATGTATCGCTTTTGATTCAGCGTCTCAAACATTTAATTGGAAAACATTTCACAAAAAATGCATCCGGCTATAAATTTGAAAAAGGACTGATTTGGAAGTTAATTAAGATGTATAACTAAGCGATTGCAATTAATACTTTCGCACAGTTCATTGGTCTGACGGATGACAAGCAACGCTAGCAGTCGCCGGGATTATAATGAACAAACTCAATTCAGCCTAATTAACACATTTTTTCTTTCTTGATTTACCCAACCCATGGGACAGACAAATATGGAGAGATCGAAAGAGTAGAGTACAGCCCTCCAGTTCATTACACAGATGAAGACACTGGGGGTTATACGGACGGTACGGTGTGTGACGCTGAGAGGCTCTGTTGCCGTGGGACCGCTGTGGGGTGTGTGAATCAAAATGTACCCCTGCAATTCGTCCTTCACTTTGACGCCCGGCTGTTGGCATTACGTCTGTCGCAGCCGGTTTGACGGTCACAGTAATGAATGAATGATCTTATGTGAGAACGAACGGTGGATGGGGGACAGAAATGGCTTCAGGGCGGTGTGCCTACTACGTTATTTGTGTCACATTGTGTTGGATCTAACGCACAGAGAGTGTTGTCTTTCGAAAATAAATAAAGGTTTTATGACATTTCAATTCCATTTCCAATTAATTAAGGTTTTATGTCACATGATTTCAATTCCATTTCCATAGGTAGTTGTTTTGACCAAAAGACACATTTGCTCCCAAATGGACCACTTCCCTTTTCCTCCTAGGCCCTTAACCAAAATGGGCCCATTATCATATTACTCATACCTGTTCCAATCCTCTCAGATCTACACAGGTGCTTCAGGGTAGGAGCTGGGGGTTGGTTTAGGATTCCTCTATGTTTTTTTTCCCTATTCTCTCCTCCACATTCCAACTGGACCTGATTATAGGCCTACATCAACACCATTATCTATTGTAGCGATACTAGTGATAATGCATTAGGGAATGGCCCTGACGGAAAACATTTGACCATATAACTCTAAGGACTCTTAACTCAGTTATACGGTTCCTTTAGTGAACCTGGTTTAGTGCCGTCATGGTGTCTTGGTTCGTCTGGGCCTGTCTGCCGGCGTAACCCATCTATCAAGGCTGCTCTGTCAGTCCCACCGGGAGCCCTGGTTCCTCCAAGGTCTTCTTAGACATGAGTGAGTGACCACATCTCACTCCTTTTCGTCTCATTTAGAGGAGCGGGGCGAAGACGGGAGTAGAGAACTGAATAATATCTCCATAAGAAAGCATACAGAACTAGAGGAGAGATGCTAGACCGTTTTGCAGTCGTATAATCCTTGACTGTGGTACTGGGTTTGGAGAATGTTATTTATAAATTACGGTGATCTTTTCCCTAACCTCCTCTTTGAGATAATGTGTATTGTGAGTATTCTGGTGCAAAATGACAAGAGAGCATCACCCAGGTGGGTGCTACACATTAGTGATGGAAGGAGTGCTGTGAATTCCCCTCAGGCAATGCAAAGCACCATCAGTTAGAGAAAAGGCGCTATATATATGCAAATCATTCTTCTGGGGTGGAAAATAAGTCCCTTCAACAGTGGCATATTCTTGTTCTTTCCCCATAATACAAGCTTGATTAATGGGAAACTCAAAAGCCCTTCGTTTTCGCAGCACCCGGCTCAGGCCAGTTAATTATTGACATTTGATTCCAGAGGGCTTCTTTTTATGACAATTAAAACTTTACATGGCACGGGCACCTCACACTGTTTCTATGACAACCCAGTTTTGAGATTTATTACAGCATGGTCCTCTCACTCTGCAAATGCACTCTGATTGACACAGAGTAAAGATTTCATCATGCTTCGCTGAGATGCGCAGATGTTGACTCGTGAGATTGCCAAAAGCTTCTCTCGCCACTGTTTCCTTGGCCCCGAATCCAATTCCCAATTTGTTTATGCTATTATGTTTATAAAGGGTAGCATTTCCACATGAATATCAATATTTCAGGTGCAGGGGAGGGAAGGAAAGCAGTATACGTTCGTTAGTATTGGCGTTGCTCACGTGCACCGCTGGCCAGCAGTGTATAGTATGGAGAGTAGATGAATGGTCTCCATTTTGAATGCAATTTCATCCGTCTGTTTTCTCGGCGCCAACATCTCAAAAGGCATGTTTTTAGAGGCCGCTGCTTATCCTCGCCTCGCTCGGGGCTAATGTTAAATGAACAGATCCATCAACAGAAATTTGGGAGGAGAGCAGAGGACACAGAAGCAGCGTCGGCTCCCTCCTGCCAAATGCGAGATTCCAAAGCCGTTCCCATTAGTATAACTGACTGTAGCTGGAGGAGAAACAGCAGCATTTTAACGTGACAGCGCTTATTAGGGAGGATGGTACAGTAAATACATATATAGCAGTTGTAGAGTTTAATGGACAACATAAAAAATTTGTTAATTAGTTAGTTACTTAGTTTAACTAACTAAGTACAAACTACTAATTCCACATTTCCTACAGCCACAGGAGGTTGGTGGGACCTTAATTATGGAGGACAGGCTCGTGGTAATGGCTGGAGCAGAATCAGTCGAATGGTATCAAATACATCAAACACATGGTTTCCATGGTTTCCAAGTGTTTGATGCCATTCCATTCGCTCCGTTCAAGTCATTATTATGAGCCGTCCTCCCCAGCAGCCTCCGCTGGTACAGCTACATGGACGTGTGTAGTAGATGGAGGGGGCATAATGTGATAAGGCTTGTTTGTGTATGGTTAGGTGGAATACCATAGGGATGTCATTTAGTATACTGTAAACATTAACCAAGTTATTCATTCTAAGTACGTGTACTGTGTACACAGCGCTATAGCACACATCTCCTCCATCGGTCCTCACCATCGGAGAATGACAGAAACACAGCTGTGATTTAAGCCCCAGATGGACAGGACCAGCCATTCCAATCATTCCCAATATAAGTCCTAGTCGTTCCCGCCAGCGGGATAGATAGTGGGAAATGAGAGAGGGAGCAAGGGGGAGAGTACATGGCCTGTGGAGAGTACATGAAGAATAATGCAAGTAATTTAGAGATGGAGAGACAATGTAGATCGAATGTAGAGGTCCCCTTACTAGTGATGTATCTCAATGATCTAAAATGGCTTCCTCTCTTCCACCCATCGACACTAACCTAAGACAAGTGAACAGAAGAGAGCAAACTTGGTTGGCATCCAACATATTGCTTTCACCAAGCAGTTCTTGCTTGTGTTTCATATTAGAGGAAGGTGTAAGGGCATAAGGCAACGAGGCCACGAATGACTATTGAGATACATCCCAGGTAGAGTTGAATATTTTCCTGGTATTTTACAAATGTTCCATCTGAGAATAAATCACTTTTCTCCCGTGTAACTGAGTATTTCCTGCCAAATCCGGAAGTGTCATTCAAAGCTTATAAAGCATATAAATAGGCTTATGTCTGGATTTGTTGAGAGCTTTGATGGAAAATTCATTCCTGATGCTACCTGAGCCTAATGAGCCCTACATTAAATACATTTTATGAGCCCTACATTGAAGACATTTAATTAGCCCACGCCCAAGAAACCCAAATGATTGTGCCGTTATCCAATACATATATGATATAGGCCAGTGGTGTAACGTACTTAAGTAAAAATACGTTAACCTCTTGAAACTCCCCATCCCGGATCCGGGATTGTGACTAAGCCTCAGGCTCATTAGCATAACGCAACGTTAACGATTTCTGAAAATCGCAAATAAAATTAAAATAATGCGTTTGCTCTCAAGCTTAGCCTTTTCTTAACAACACTGTCATCTCAGATTTTCAAAATATGCTTTTGAACCATAGAAATTGACTAATTTGTGTAAGAGTATGCAAAGCTAGCATAGCATTTTGTGTAGCATGTAGCACGCAACATTTTCACAAAAGCCAGATAACCAAATAAATAAAATCATTTACCTTTGAAGAGCTTCTGATGTTTTCAATGAGGAGACTCCCAGCCACATACCAAATGCGCAGTGTTTCCTGAAAGCGTCTGTGTGTAGGAGAAATCGTTCCGTTTTCTACATTGCGCCTGGCTACCGAAACGAACCGAAAATGCAGTCACCTACAACGTGAAACTTTTTCCGGATTAACTACATAATATCGACCGAAACATGGCAAACGTTGTTTGGAATCAATCCTCAAGGTGTTTTTTCACATATCTCTTCATTGACATGCAGTTCGTGGAAGCTTGCTTCTCTCTCTGTGCCCCATGGAAAAATACTGGCATGTGACTTTTGCGCACCAATTTCGGCGCAGGACACCGGGCGGACACGTGGTAAATGTGGTCTCTTATGGTCAATCTTCCAACGATCTGCCTACAAATACGTCACAATGCTGCAGACACCTTGGGGAAACGACAGAAAGGGCAGACTCATTCCTCTTGCGTTCACAGCCATATAAGGAGATCATGAAAGACAGAGCCTCAAAAATCCTTGTCATTTCCTGGATGCCAAGTCATCTTGGTTTTGCCTGAAGCTCACGTTAAAGGGCACGCACAGAGAAGATATTTGTATTTCTGGACACGTCAGAGTGTTTTCTTTCGAACAGTAGCAATTATATGCATAGTCGAGCATCTTTTTGTGACAAAATATCTTGTTTAAAACGGGAACGTTTTTCTTCCAAAAATGAAATAGCGCCACCATAAGTGTAAGAGGTTAAAGTACTACTTGATGGGGCTACGGGATCCCAACTGGGAACCTCCCCTTCCCCACCAGCCCCCACGGTGACGCAGGGAAAGCAAAAATATTCTTAAAAATATTTAACCTCCACACATTAACAAGTCCAATAGCTTAAATGAAAGATAAACACCTTGTTCATCTACCCAGCATGTCAGAATTTTAAAATGTTTTACAGCGAAAACATAGCACATATTTATGTTAAACCACCACTAGGGAAACATACAATATGTAGCCACATGGCTATGCAAATTAGCACAATCACAAACGCAGGATTAAAAGAAAAATAATTCACTAACCTTTTGAAAATCTTCATCAGATGACAGTAATAGCACATGTTACACAGTACATTTATGTTTTTTTCAATAATATGCAATTTATATCCATAAATCTCCATTTACATTGAGCCATGTTCAAAAAATGCAGCAGAAATGACCGGAGAAATTATAAATATCTCCAGCAGCTAACGCCAGATAACAGCAATAAACATCATAAACTTTGACTAAATATACATGTTCTACATATATGTAGAAAGATACACTTCTTCTTAATGCAAACGCTGTGTTACATTTATTTTTAACGTTACAGAATTCGTTCACTATTCAATAATCTGAGACGGCGCTCAGCCATTAGCATTATTTCTCTACTATGTTGGATTCGACAAAAATACAATTTTATAACATAAATATTCCCTTACCTTTGATGGTCTTCGACAAGAATGCCGTGGAAGGAGTTATACTTACCTAATATAACGTTTGGTTGCAGTTGGTGTGTCTTTGTATTAGCAAAAGCTAACATCTTCAGGTGAATTACCCCAAAAATGACTTCTGGTCACGAAAATTGCGCATCAAAACTTCAAATTTACATATTATATGTCGACTAAACTGGTCAAACTAAATGCAGAATCAAGCTTTAGGATGTTTTTAACGTACAAAACAATTGGCGATTAAATCAAACTTAATGAACTCACTTCAACCAGCTTGGAAAAAAAAATCAGTTTTTCCAGAGCGCGCTCCTGTAAACGCGTGACACCCAAGTGTTTGGCCCACCAAGCAGTCAAAGCGCGTGCCAATTTCTCCGTTCCACGTCTCACTGTAAGACGGGAGCGCGCTGAAGCGATAGAAACTGTTCCCAGAGCCATAGCTGGTTGGGAAGGGTGGGGGCGATGACGTCAAAGTTGGGGGAATTTTCTAAGGAGGGAGAGAGAGTTTGGAAGAATGGCTGCCCTGTGAGTTCTGCTTTACATACAGACATAATTCGAACGGTTTTAGAAGCTTTAGAGTGTTTTCTATTCAATAATTATTATTATATGCATATATTAGCAATTTTTGACAGTTTTTTTTTTAGTTTACTTTGGGCACACCATTCATCCAAAAGGGGGCAGTATTTCCCATAGCCCTAACTGGGTCATTTTTAGGGTCTCTGTACTTTACTTCACTACATTCCTCAAGAAAATGAGGTACTTTTTATTCCATACATTTTCCCTGACACCCAAAAATACTCGTTACATTTTCAATGTTTGGCAGGGCAGGAAAATTGTCCAATTCACACACTTATC
Organism: Oncorhynchus masou masou; assembly: GCF_036934945.1. Lineage (NCBI taxonomy): Eukaryota > Metazoa > Chordata > Actinopteri > Salmoniformes > Salmonidae > Oncorhynchus > Oncorhynchus masou. The sequence goes on along the minus strand of NC_088237.1, from coordinate 24,872,078 downwards.
AAGAGAACATCCCTGGTCATCCCTTCTGCCTCTGATCTGGTGGACTCACTAAACACACATGCTTTTTCATTTGTAAAATATGTTTGAGTGTTGGATTGTGCCCCTGGCTATCTGTAAATAAAAAAAAAAAAAAAGAAAATGGTGCCGTTTGGTTTGCTTAACATAGGCAATTTGAAATGATTTATACTTTTACTTTTAGGAATTACATTTCAAATCAAATTTATTTATATAGCCCTTCGTACATTAGCTGATATCTCAAAGTGCTGTACAGAAACCCAGCCTAAAACCCCAAACAGCAAGCAATGCAAGTGTAGAAGCACGGTGGCTAGGAAAAACTCCCTAGAAAGGCCAAAACCTGGGAAGAAACCTAGAGTGGAACCAGGCTATGTGGGGTGGCCTGTCCTCTTCTGGCTGTGCCGGGTGGAGATTATAACAGAACATGGCCAAGATGTTCAAATGTTCATAAATGACCAGCATGGTCAAATAATAATAAGGCAGAACAGTTGAAACTGGAGCAGCAGCACGGTCAGGTGGACTGGGGACAGCAAGGAGTCATCATGTCAGGTAGTCCTGGGGCATGGTCCTAGGGCTCAGGTCCTCCGAGAGAGACAAAGAAAGAAAGAAGGAGAGAATCTTTACTTTTACTCATTGACATGTCCAATACAGCAAATAAAAGATAAACATCTTGTTAATCTACCCATCATGTCCAATTTTTAAAATGTTTTACAGCAAAAACACAACATATATTTATGTTAGATCACCACCAAATCCCAAAAAAACACACAGCCATTTTTCCCAGCCAAAGATAGTCACAAAAGCAGAATTAGAGATAAAATGAATCAATAACCTTTGATAATCTTCATCCGATGACACTCATATGACATCATGTTACACAATACATTTATGTTTTGTTCTTCCTGAAAGGCGTTTGTCAGCTCAGACCAGTGTCTAAGCCTATGGCATCGACCTGGGACCTAGCTTTCGTCCTAGACACTCTGTGTGAGCATCTGTTTGAACCACCTGAAGGTCCTTTCTTACAATACTGCCCTGCTCAGGGCCTTGATCTGCACGCGTTGTCAGTACACCCTTCCTGTTTGGAGTTTGTACCTGGCGACTCCAACGGGATGTTACCTCCTAATTCAGCTTTTGCTCCCAAGGTCATGCCTATGTCTTACAGGTCCCTGGCTTTCGAGCTGTTCCCTTTCTAACCTATGTTTGCTTCCAGTCAACAATGGAGGTCGCATAGCCTGTGTCTGGTGCTTGCTTTATGCCCGTATATGGATTGGCCAAGGATATCTGCATTTGTGACCAGATTTTTGTCTATTTCACTAATCCAGCTCAGGGTAGGGTGGTTCTAAGCGAATTGGGCTGCAATGGTTCGTCGATGAGGCGGCGAGCGAATGCTGAAGTCACAGCAGGTGCCCTGTTTTTTTTTACATTTGCGGTTCCTTGTGTGAGTTCTGGTATTCCAGTCTCCTCAGGTCTTGGGTGTAGGGACTTCGACTGCCGTGGTCAATTTTAGGCAGCATTTGGTCTGGGTTACCACAGTTTCCCTCTGGGTATGAGCTTTGGGTGCCTTGATGTGCAGCTGCGCACATTTATCAGGGTTACCACAGGTCCCTGCCACAGTTCCCAGTTCCCAGTTTACCAAGTCACAACAGGTGTTCTGTTATTTTGAACTTGCGGTTCCTTGTATGACATTTCAGGGTCGCAAGGTAAGTATCATTCTTGCAATCGTGGGGTCTATGGACTTGGGCTGTAGTGGCAGCGTGTCAGTGTGCATAGCCAATTTGCAGCAGGTTCTGGTTCCCTATATGGGGCTCTGACAGTTCAGGCTTCTTGGGTAGGTCTTAGGGAAAACTTTGACTACTGTAACCCATTTTTGGAGCCGGTCGAACCTGTGTGTGCTTGGGCTGCTGTGGGCTCCTAGTTTGCTACCTCTTAGCTGTGTTGGGGTGTGATTGTATGTCCCTGTAGCATGTTATACTGACGAAAAGGGAGCATACAGTTATGAATATAACTATTGTTCCCTGAAGGAGTGAACAAGGTATAACTTTGGGCTCGCTGAAGAGTGGTACTGAATTGAGCAAATGGATGCGAGACCCATTATTATAGCCAGGAAGGCGTGGCTTCCAAGGGTAGGCTTGGCATCCATTGGCCCGTTGGGTGGGATTTCAGTATGCTTCAGCTGAAAAGGATTGGTCATGGACTACCCACATTATGTTAGACCTTGTTCCTTCCTTCAGGAAGCTACATTCATAACTGTTTGATATTTCATCATCTGCGGATATAGGCTTTTCAGATGTGATTTATCCTAGTTATATCTCTAATTACCACAATATTGGAAATGATTTGCTAATATCAAAGCTATTGATCGGACCGGATGTCATCAGCCACCCATCGTACCAAACTGACCGTGTATGGAACCAATCAATAATCACGGACACAGTCACAATTGACAGGGGTATTGGAGCCCATAATGTGAAACCATCACCTCTGACCTCACTATAAACTGCGGAGTGGTGGTGCTGGAATCGGAATAGGCTGAGCACTCTACCCACTTCCTGTACAGAACTATTCAGCCTAGGGGGAAGGAAATTAACACTACCCCTCCGTGATACCATTGATTAATTAAACTATTAGGGCTCAGGCCTAGGACTTGTTGCTTCGGTCGCCCCTATCAATTTACAGGGCATTAGTGTTTCGATGGGTTCAATTGGGTGTCACGCTGGCGTTGGGATTGTGCCACCACCACACAATAAAGATCAAAGCTGATTTTGTTTTGTCACTTATACGGTGGTCATATACAGTGGGGAGAACAAGTATTTGATACACTGCCGATTTTGCAGGTTTTCCCACTTACAAAGCATGTAGAGGTCTGTAATTTATATCATAGGAACACTTCAACTGTGAGAGAGAATCTAAAACAAAAATCCAGAAAATCACATTGTATGACTTTTAAGTAATTAATTTGCATTTTACTGCATAGCATAAGTATTTCGTACATCAGAAAAGCAGCTTAATATTTGGTACAGAAACCATTGTTTGCAATTACAGAGATCATACGTTTCCTGTAGTTCTTGACCAGGTTTGCACACACTGCAGCAGGGATTTTGGCCGACTCCTCCATACAGACCTTTTCCAGATCCTTCAGGTTTCGGTTTGTTTTAGATTCCGTCTCTCACAGTTGAAGTGTACCTACTGTATGATAAGAATTACAGACCTCTACATGATTTGTAAGTAGGAAAACCTGCAAAATTGGCAGTGTATCAAATACTTGTTCTCCCCACTGTATACACCAAATGATACATTCAGAGGTACAGTATGACATGTTGTGTGTGTGTGTGTGTGTATTTGATACTACAGTACAATGCTGGATTTGAAGGTTGCTCATGTAACTATCTTTCCCTTTATATAAAATAGAGAACAAGATGTTTAACAAGGACAGAGTTCTGTCCTGCATTATTTGTTTGTTGATTGTCCTTCTCTATTCTCTTCCCACTTCTAAAGTCAGTCCACTCCTAAACTCAGTGGCCTGGTGGGTGTTCAGGGTGGCTCAAATCGTTACATAAGAAAGAACACACACACATATATATATAGATATAGATATATATATATATAGTTAAATCAGCATCGTGAATCAATATTTACAACAACGGCACAGTACACTCTGTAATGGTGGTGCCTCATCTCAATCACAACCCATGGATAGCAGTCCTGCCTTAGCCTCCATCTTAGCCTTCAATTTACTGCACAGCTTTTCAATCATCTCCCCCAAGATGAATAGAGAGCTAGTATTGGACGGCAGATGCAAATATGGACAATTCACCTTGAACAAAGCATTCGATAAGGCAGGGCCGATGATTAATAGATGGCTGAGCAGTCAATATCCCTTAGCCTGCGGCCCGGGACATTTAGTCAGGTTAAGCACGACACAAACACTTTGTTATGATAACAAATGATGCAGGAGCTTTTATTGGCTGTATGGAGCGATCTGTGCTGTGAGCTCTTTTGAAATACGATTCATTCCACTCAAGGTTGACAAATAAAGCCTTAATTGAGGGAAATCTACATTTCAAAAGCCAATGTGTGCTTCCGCTAATGGACCTTGTGATGGTTGTTGGTAGAAGACAGTCATTTACAAGCCACATTTTGACATTAGTAGGAAAAATGGAAAGTGTCTGTGTTAATCCAAACATTGAATAAAGAGGAAACAAGTAAATGTTTTATTTCTTTTTATTAGGAACAAAGTCACGAGAACTAGAACATTGCATATTATTGCATTGTATTATTGTCACGCCCTGGTCGAAATATATTATGTTTATCTTCATTTATTTGGTCAGGCCAGGGTGTGACATGGGTTATTGTGGTGTGTTTTTGTCTTGGGGTTTTGTGGGGTGTCTAACACAGTCTATGGCTGCCAGAGGCGGTTCTCATTCAGAGTCAGGTGATTTTCATTGTCTCTGATTGGGAACCATATTTAGGCAGCCATATTCTTTGAGTGTTTCGTGGGTGATTGTTCCTGTCTCTGTGTTTTGCACCAGATAGGGCTGTTTCGGTTTTCGTATGTTCGTTATTTTGTTAGTTTACCGTGTATAGTTTCCGTATTTAATAAAATTAATCACAACTACGCTGCATTTTGGTCTGCTCCTCCTTCCCACAACGAAAGTCGTGACAATTATAATCAACATTGAGTGGGAAAAATGTTGTTAGTTCATGAATACTGTTGATGTAAAAGTAATAAAACAAGAAAGGGAGTCTATTTCCTTGGATATCAGGGGTTTGGCGCAGGACTGTACGTGTGGTGAATCTTCTCAGGCGAGGTCACCTTAAACACGTTATGGTTTAATGTGGTTGACTGGGCGGTATTAGCCAGGGATTAGCATTGTGATGTTGACTGTACGTTGGTTGAAAATGAGCTTAATGTTTCTAGATATATAAATTAAAAAGTGAAATGTGAACTATCAGGACAGCGCGATAACGGCACCGCGGCTGAAAATGGGCTGGTAATGAGTTAATGGTCGAGGTGCGGTCGTGCATCTCGACCGTCCAATTGGAGGATGAGAATCCTATTAGGTTGAAAAAGTATGAGGTGAATTTGATGAGCTGTGGGGGCTCGATAATACTGCCTTTCTCTCCCCCCACTCAGGGTCAAGTATGGCTATATAAATGTTATCTGATTGGTGAGAGCTTTTCCAACACTTAAATTCTACAGTGAAATTAATCTCTGACTAAAATATTGATGGTACACAAAACCCATCAAGTGAGGCGAAGCAATCAGGCAATAAGGGAGTAGGCCATGGATAGAAATAAAAAAAGCTTTGTAGATAAGCACAATCAATCGGACGGCCTCACCCTTGGGTAAAGGTGATGTTAGCAGGATGGAGGGAGAGAGAGAAGAGTTTTCTAAATAGGCCTACCGTTACAGGTGCAGACTGCAAAACTTGAAGTGTGGATGCTCTCAGGGGACCTTTTCACCTTGAGTTTGTTTTGTCTCATCCAATCATATTCCACTTACTCCCTGGATCCCTGAGCTAATTGTAGTTATTTGCTGATACTGTTTACTCTTTAAAACTAAAATGAGTAGCGCAATCTTGACCAATCAAGTGCTGGATTGGTGGAAATGAGGGATTTGTTTACAAATTCCTTTGGTTTAATTTAAGAGTGTTAATTTTGATTAAATGATTACAAGTCAGTTAAAACACTCATTCATCTGGATGCCTACTACAAAGCACCATTTATCACTTATAGCACTGTCGTGTCTTTGGCTATGCCGGATTAAGTGATATGAAATGCTATTCTATGAAATAATTTCTCTGTAATTCATATTACCTGATTAAGCTAATCAAGTGAATGTAATTAACTAGAAAGTCGGGGCACCACGAAATAATGTTTATAGAGCTGTTATCTTCAGAATAAACTCTTAAAGACCTAGTAATCGTTTGCATCAATAGCAGTCAATATTTAATCGTCACATTGTTTAGTCTCATCTGAAAGTTGTAAATTCTTGGTTATCTTTACGAACTCTGGCTAACAAGTTGAATCAGCAATACAAAATTTGGTTGCATTATTTATTTACTAAATACCTAAATAATCACACACAATTACATCCACACAGAATGGATCATACATCATTGATGACAAATTATGTCATAAAGAAAACCTCCCTGGTGGACGGAGCTGACATGACGGCTCTGTTACACAAAGGAAAGGGGGTTGGGTTTGAATGAAAGAGCGGGAAGACTGAGTAACAAAGGGAGAAGCTATGCTATCGTAAATACAGAATCTTATGCATTCTAAATAACTGCCCATTTGAAAAAGGAAAATGCAATAAATATTTATTCTGAGCTGCGCTTCGGTAAATTGGTCGTAGATGGTAGGCCGGATTGTCCAGTATGGATCTCTGGTCCTCTGAAGACTGTCTAGTGGTGCACTGGTGCGTGTTAGAATGGATACTCTGTCCGTCCTCGCCTAGTCCACGTTTACAGCAACTGTTACTAACTCTACGGCTAGGAGGTATCACTTCTGGAGTGAATAAGAGTTCAAAGTTCATACCAAGTTGCTATACTTTTAAGCTCATGCTATATTCTGGCTGATATAGTCAAAATTCATCCTTTCGGCGTGTTGACCTTCATCTTCACGTTGAAATTCGATGCTGATTTCGTTAAGTCTGAGCCCTTTCAACGTAGGACCGTTACCCTACGTCCTCGGAACAGAGAGTTACATTTTCATCAAGGGGCTTATATAGGATTGGGAGAGAGGGCTGTGTTTCATAGTTACAACCCATGTCACTTGGGCGGGGCCTCTGAGTGAGCAGAGTGGTGTTCTTCTGACAAACTGTTCTCTCATTAAGAAGCTAAATTACATTTAATCTTTTCACAAATAGTTTCATATTTAAACGTTTAAATAGCACAACAATTCCATGTGAATCTGATAACTATAATGTGTAGACTTTCCAAGATACAGTTGATGTCATCCTATCATCAGTAATCATGTCTCAGACGCCAACTGAACTGACGTCATATTCATTAAGTCCCAACACATGTTTTCACCTGGTTGGATTACCAAAATATGGTTCTGTTTCCCATCTTTTGATATCACCAGACTCTCTTTCAATGTTAACAAAAGGATTTTCAATAGTCACATCAGTAGAGTAGAGAGAGGAAAATGGGAAAGGTATTTATGGGGGTCATAAACCTCCCCCCAGGCCAATGTCATAACAGCACTGAGACCAAATAAGGAACCGTAACAGTAGTTCACGGAGTGTGTCTACTCGATTATGTACAGTATAACGTCATCTTGGATGTGATTTTCTCCATCTCCAATTAGTCTTTCTGTGATTCCTTGCATCTTATCTCTTCGCCTCCTTCTCAACTGTATTGGAGGAGAAGGTCTGAGAGCCCTCCCCTTCAGATGTCCACCGATGCATTTTAAGGAGGAGGCAACAGGGACACGTGGTAATCCTCCATAAAGGAGGCAGTACTTACCTTCCCTACAGAGCTCACCTTCTGCATTCACTTTCCAGGGGTTAAGGGAATAACATAAAACAACCAGTCAATAATCTTCCTTCAGTACGCTTCAATCCCATAAGCCCTAGGGGAATGTCATAAAGAAGCCATCCAAAACCTACTGTATATAACTCTGGGAGCCTGGGGGAAATTATATATTATAAAAGATGACTCATTCCTTTTGTAATGCTGAGGTAAAAAAAAAAGATAGGAAGATATCTGCCTTGATATACGTAACAAAGACTGACAGGCACTTTCAAGTGGAAAAACAGTGCTAATTCATTCCCTCATAGGGAGTCTTGCGGTTCTGCAATATTCATGTCACCTAGTGCAATAAAAGGAGATCAACCCCTGCACCGCAGAGTGTCTAAGAATAGCATCCGTATCCCCCTTTGTTTTGGAGGAAGCTAGCTGGGGAGCACTGGCACTCATGACTGACCCAGATAATACTTGCTATCAAACTGAAGGGGAAAACAAATCAGCCTGCAAGATGGAGAGAAAAAACACAGCAATGATAAAAAATTGTTCTCCTGACAAAAAGTTAGACGGGAACTTGAAGGGAGAAGAAGCAAAAGAGAAAACTGCAGAGCAGGGGGGAATATTTTAAGATGCTCTCTCATAATGAGAGATAACATGCGCCGAATACACCTGTTGTAGACTTTACATTGAAATGCTTGCTTACGAGCCCTTCCCAACAATGCAGAGTTTAAAAATAATAATAAAATAGTAAAACAAGAGGACTAAAATAAATACACATGAAGGGAGCTATAAACTGTACAGGGAGTACCAGATCAATGTGGAGCTATATACAGGGAGTACCAGATCAATGTGGAGCTATATACAGGGAGTACCAGATCAATGTGGAGCTATATACAGGGAGTACCAGATCAATGTGGAGCTATATACTGTACAGGGAGTACCAGATCAATGTGGAGCTATAAACTGTACAGGGAGTACCAGATCAATGTGGAGCTATAAACTGTACAGGGAGTACCAGATCAATGTGGAGCTATATACAGGGAGTACCAGATCAATGTGGAGCTATATACTATACAGGGAGTACCAGATAAATTTGGAGCTATATACAGGGAGTACCAGATCAATGTGGAGCTATATACAGGGAGTACCAGTACCAGATCAATGTGGAGCTATATTTAGGGAATACCAGTACCAGATCAATGTGAAACTATATACAGGAAGTACCAGTACCAGATAAATGTGGAGCTATATACAGGGAGTACCAGATCAATGTGGAGCTATATACAGGGTGTACCAGTACCAGATCAATGTGGAGCTATATTTAGGGAATACCAGTACCAGATCAATGTGAAACTATATACAGGAAGTACCAGTACCAGATTAATGTGGAGCTATACACAGGGAGTACCAGTACCAGATCAATGTGGATCTATATACTATACAGGGAGTACCAGATCAATGTGGAGCTATATACAGGGAGTACCAGATCAATGTGGAGCTATATACTGTACAAGGAGTACCAGATCAATGTGGATGTCACACCCTGGCCTTATCTTTGGTTTCTTTATTATTTTGGTTAGGTCAGGGTGTAACATGGGGGATTTATGTGTTTTGCCTAGTCTAGGTGTTTATGTAAGTCTAGAGGCAGCTGTCTATAGACAGGCAGCTGTCTATCGTTGTCTCTGATTGGGAACCATATTTAGGCAGCCATATTCTGTGGGTATTTTGTGGGTGATTGTCTTCTGTCTATGTGTCATTGCACCAGATAGGACTGTTTCGGGTTTTCACATTTGTTGTTTTGTATTTTGTAGTTTCTCGTGTATGATCTTTATTAAACGTGTTGAACTCTAATCACGCTGCATTTTTGTCCTCCTCTCCTTCAGTGGAAGAAAGCCGTTACAGTGGAGCTATATACAGGGAGTACCAGATCAATGTGGAGCTATATACCGTACAGGGAGTACCAGATCAATGTAGAGCTATATACTGGGAGTACCAGTACCAGATCAATGTGGAGCTATATACTGTACATGGAGTACCAGATCACTGTGGAGCTATATACAGTACAGGGAGTACCAGATCAATGTGGAGCTATATACAGGGAGTACCAGTACCAGATCAATGTGGAGCTATATACTGGGAGTACCAGTACCAGATCAATGTGGAGCTATATACTGTACATGGAGTACCAGATCAATGTGGAGCTATATACCGTACAGGGAGTACCAGATCAATGTGGAGCTATATACAGGGAGTACCAGTACCAGATCAATGTGGAGCTATATACTGTACATGGACTACCAGATCACTGTGGAGCTATATACAGTACAGGGAGTACCAGATCAATGTGGAGCTATATACTGGGAGTACCAGTACCAGATCAATGTGGAGCTATATACTGTACATGGAGTACCAGATCACTGTGGAGCTATATACAGTACAGGGAGTACCAGATCAATGTGGAGCTATATACTGTACATGGAGTACCAGATCACTGTGGAGCTATATACATTACAGGGAGTACCAGATCAATGTGGAGCTATATACCGTACAGGGAGTACCAGATCAATGTGGAGCTATATACTGGGAGTACCAGTACCAGATCAATGTGGAGCTATATACTGTACATGGAGTACCAGATCACTGTGGAGCTATATACAGTACAGGGAGTACCAGATCAATGTGGAGCTATATACTGGGAGTACCAGTACCAGATCAATGTGGAGCTATATACTGGGAGTACCAGTACCAGATCAATGTGGAGCTATATACTGTACATGGAGTACCAGATCACTGTGGAGCTATATACAGTACAGGGAGTACCAGATCAATGTGGAGCTATATACAGGGAGTACCGGAGAGGGGGAGAGGGGGGAGAGAGAGAGAGAGAGAGAGAGAGAGAGAGAGAGAGATGCTGCTGATGTGAATCGAACTGTGAACTTGCAGAAAGGGGAGTTTTTTTAGTGAGAGAGAAGCATCTGTTAAAGCCTGCCTCTGTGTACATGTCCCTACCTAGCGGAGTGCAACATCATCTTATTAATCATCTGAAGAACAGCAAAACACAAATATGGCACCGGGTGCTGCTTTTCCTCACATGGTTCTGCAGTTGTTGCAGTTCTATTTCCAGCCCACCGCTACACTGTGCTGAGCGCTGCTAAACTTTGCAACAGTATGCAATGCTGTCTGAAGAAATGCAATGGTTTCATACACCACAAAAGGTCATGATGGGATTATTTGAGGTGGCGGAACTGCACACAGAATGGTTTTATGCTAAAGGGTCAGTTTAAACTCTCACTATACAGTTTTTCTAGCAATTTGTAAGCTCTTTGGGGTTTCACTTTGGCCACTCATAATGTAATAGACCAAGGAATAATATCTACTGAGTAAAGTGTGTAATTATGCTGTGGTAATTTATGCTACGCTTTACATGCTAATGTGCTAATTAGCTGCTATGCCTCTCTGGGCTCTCCTACGCTATGACATGCTTAGATATGCTAGGCTAAGCTAAATGTGCCTGCTCTATGCTAACTGTAGTGTACACTGTTTGTCTTACAAAGATTACCTTGTATCCAGATAGCACGAGTGAGGGCCTCCAGGCCTTGCCTCCAGACCAGTTAGGCTTTGCAATGCTAACTGTACACTGTGTTTGACTTTCAAATATGATATCCAGATAGCATTTCCAGTGAGGGCCAGCAGGTCTTGCGTCCAGGCCAGTCCTCCTCTGCTACCCACCCCTCTCTCCTAGCTCCTGACTTTGACCCTCTGATGACAAAGGTGCTCCAGAAGAGATCATGGCCCTGATGCTCCACTCATGCAGACATTATGCTCACGCTGCCCTTTCAGTAAAACACATGGACCCTCTGCCAGCTTCCAGATCTACAGTGCCTTCAGAAAGTATTCATACTCCTTGATTTATACCACATTTTGTTGTGTTTCTTACCAATCTACACACCCCATAATGACAACATGAAAATATGCTTTTAGGAATATTTGCAAATGTATTGAAAATGAAATACAACAATAGCTAATTTACTACCTCTCACACCTCTGAGTCAATACTTTGTAGAAGCACCTTTGACAGTGATTACAGCTGTGAGTCTTTCTGGGTAAGACTTTAAGAGCATCCACAGCTGAATGGTGCAACATCTGCCCCTTATTATTTTCAAAATTATTTAAGCTCTGTCAAATTGGTTGTTGGTCATTGCTAGACAACATTTTCAGGTCCTACCATAGATTTTTCAAGTAGATTTAAGTCAAAATTCAGCCACACAGGAACATTCACTATCTTCTTGGTAAACATAAGTGCTTTGAGAGACTAGTCAAGGACCATATCACCTCCACCCTACCTGACACCCTAGACCCACTCCAATTTGCTTACCGCCCAAATAGGTCCACAGACAATCTCAACCACACTGCAAGAGGAATACCTATGTGAGAATGCTGTTCATCAACTACAGCTCGGCATTTAACACCATAGTGCCCTCCAAGCTCGTCACCAAGCTCGAGACCCTGGGTCTCGACCCCGCCCTGTGCAACTGGGCAACTGGGTACTGAACTTCCTGACGGGCCGCCCCCAGGTGGTGAGGGTAGGCAACAACATCTCCACCCCGCTGATCCTCAACACTGGGGCCCCACAAGGGTGCGTTCTGAGCCCTCTCCTGTACTCCCTGTTCACCCACGACTGCGCGGCAATGCACGCCTCCACCTCAATCATCAAGTTTGCGGACAACACAACAGTGGTAGGCTTGATTACCAACAACGACGAGACGGCCTACAGGGAGGAGGTGAGGGCCCTCAGAGTGTGGTGTCAGGACAATAACCTCACACTCAACGTCAACAAAACTAAGGAGATGATTGTGGACTTCAGGAAACAGCAGAGGGAACACCCCCCTATCCACATCGATGGAACAGTAGTGGAGAGGGTAGTAAGTTTTAAGTTCCTCGGCATACACATCACAGACAAACTAAATTGGTCCACTCACACAGACAGCATCGTGAAGAAGGCGCAGCAGCGCCTCTTCAACCTCAGGAGGCTGAAGAAATTCGGCTTGTCACCAAAAACACTCACAAACTTCTACAGATGCACAATCGAGAGCATCCTGGCGGGCTGTATCACCGCCTGGTATGGCAGCTGCTCTGCCCACAACCGTAAGGCTCTCCAGAGGGTAGTGAGGTCTGCACAACGTATCACCGGGGGCACACTACCTGCCCTCCAGGACACCTACACCACCCGATGTTACAGGAAGGCCATAAAGATCATTAAGGACAACACCCACCCGAGCCACTGCCTGTTCACCCCGCTATCATCCAGAAGGCGAGGTCAGTACAGGTGCATCAAAGCTGGGACCGAGAGACTGAAAAACAGCTTCTATCTCAAGGCCATCAGACTGTTAAACAGCAACCACTAACATTGAGTGGCTGCTGCCAACACACTGACTCAACTCCAGCCACTTCAATAATGGGAATTGATGGGAAAGGATGTAAAATATATCACTAGCCACTTTAAACAATGCTACCTAATATAATGTTTACATACCCTACATTATTCATCTCATATGTATACGTATATACTGTACTCTATCATCTACTGCATCCTTATGTAATACATGTATCACTAGCCACTTTAACTATGCCACTTTGTTTACATACTCATCTCATATGTATATACTGTACTCGATACCATCTACTGTATCTTGCCTATGCTGCTCTGCACCATCACTCATTCATACAATATCTTTATGTACATATTCTTTATCCCCTTACACTGTATATAAGATATTAGTTTTGGAATTGTTAGTTAGATTACTTGTTGGTTATTACTGCATTGTCGGAACTGGAAGCACATGCATTTCGCTACACTCGCATTAACATCTGCTAACCATGTGTATGTGACAAATAAAATTTGATTTGAAACAACTCCAGTGTAGATTTGGCCTGTTTTTGTCAAGCCCTGACCATAGAGATGTTTGGTTGGTCAGGGTGTGACTCGGGTGGGAAACTCTATGTTCTGTGTTTCTATGTTTTGGCCGGTTATGGTTCTCAATCAGGGACAGCTGTCTATCATTGTCTCTGATTGCGAATCATATTTAGGAAGACTTTCTCCCTTTTGTATTTTGTGGGTAGTTGTCTTTGTTAGTGGCCTGTATAGCCCTAGTAAACTTCACGTTTGTTTTTGTTGTTTCTTGTTTTTTGTCGACATTGATAATAAAGACAACGACGATCGTGACAGTTTTAGGTTATTGTCCTACTGAAAGGTGAATTAATCTCCCAGTATGCTTGAAAACATGGAGAGTGGTACTGCAGTAATGGGTTGTATTATATTTGCAAACATAACACTCTGTAACTGTTTTAAAGTCAGCATTGACCTCATGGTGAAATCCCTGAGCAGTTTCCTCCTTCTCCGGCAACTGAGTTAGGAAGGACGACTCATCTCTTCAGTGGGTCATATGATTGAGTGTAGTCTGGCCCAGGAGTGGAAAGGTGAACAGAAAGGCTCTGGAGCAACGAACCGCCCTTGCTGTCTCTGCCTGGCCGGTTCCCCTCTTTCCACTGGGATTCTCTGCCTCTCACCCTATTACAGGGGCTGAGTCACTGGCCTACTGGGGCTCTCTCATACCGTCCCTGGGAGGGGTGTGTCAACTGAGGGGGTTGAGTCACTGATGTGATCATCCTGTCTGGGTTTGGCGCCCCCCCCCCCTTGAGCTGTGCCGTGGCGGAGATCTTTGTGGGCTATACTCAGCCTTGTCTCAGGATGGTAAGTTGGTGGTTGAAGATATCCCTCTAGTGGTGTGGGGGCTGTGCTTTGGCAAAGTGGGTGGGGTTATATCCTTCCTGTTTGGCCCTGTCCGGGGGTGTCCTCGAATGGGGCCACAGTGTCTCCTGACCCCTCCTGTCTCAGCCTCCAGTATTTATGCTGCAGTAGTTTGTGTCGAGGGGCTAGGGTCAGTTTGTTATATCTGGAGTACTTCTCCTGTCCTATTCGGTGTCCTGTGTGAATTTAAGTGTGCTCTCTCTAATTCTCTCTTTCTCTCTTTCTTTCTCTCTCTCGGAGGACCTGAGCCCTAGGACCATGCCTCAGGACTACCTGACATGATGACTCCTTGCTGTCCCCAGTCCACCTGGCCGCGCTGCTGCTCCAGTTTCAACTGTTCTGCCTTATTATTATTGGACCATGCTGGTCATTTATGAACATTTGAACATCTTGGCCATGTTCTGTTATAATCTCCACCCGGCACAGCCAGAAGAGGACTGGCCACCCCACATAGCCTGGTTCCTCTCTAGGTTTCTTCCTAGGTTTTGGCCTTTCTAGGGAGTTTTTCCTAGCCACGGTGCTTCTACACCTGCATTGCTTGCTGTTTGGGGTTTTAGGCTGGGTTTCTGTACAGCACTTTGAGATATCAGCTGATGTACGAAGGGCTATATAAATAAATTTGATTTGATTCTGTATCTTTGCAGTGACTGGTTGTATTGATACACCATCCAAAGTGTAATTAATAACCTCACCATGCTCAAAGGGATATTCAATGTCTGCTTTTTTTACCCATCTACAAATAGGTTCCCTTTGCGAAGCGTTGGAAAACCTCCCTGGTCTCTGTGGTTGAATCAGTGTTGTAAATTCATTGCTCAACTGAGGGACCTTACATATAATTGTATGTGTGGGGTACAGAGATGAAGTAGACATTCAAAAATCATGTTACACACTATTATTGCAACTTATTATGTGACTTTTTAAGCATATATTTCCTCCTGGTCATTTTTAGGCTTTCTATAAGAAAGGGGTTACTTATTGACTCAAGACATTTCAGCTTTAGAAAACATTCTACTTTGACATTATGGGGTATTGTGCGTAGGCCAGTGACATTTAAAAAAATCTAATTTAAATTTAGGCTGTAACACAACAAAACTCACGCTTATGCAGGATAAATAGCAGCCGTGTGGTGGCAAGGATGCATAGACTCACACACACTCAGAGGCACAGACCAAGCATGCACGTACACAAATACATGCTAGCACACACTTGCACGCATGTACAGACAGACACATGCAAGCACGCATGCAAACACACACTCAAAAACACACCCACAGAAAGGCCACAACATAGCTAATCAGAACTTCACTCACAACATTGCCAATCAAGATATCAGGTAGAGGTCGACCGATTAATCGGAATGGCTGATTAATTAGGGCCGATTTAGAGTTTTCATAACAATCGGAAATCAGTATTTTTGGATGTATATATATTTTACACCTTTATTTAACTAGGCAAGTCAGTTAAGAACACATTCTTATTTACAATGACGGCCTAGGAACAGTGGGTTAACTGCCTTGTTCAGGGGCAGGACAACAGATTTTTACCTTGTCAGCTCAGGGATTCAATCTTGCAACCTTACGGTTAACTAGTCCAACTGACTAATAGCGTTTCAAACGTCACTTTCTCTGAGACTTGGAGTAGTTGTTCCCCTTGCTATGCATGGGTAACGCTGCTTCGAGGGTGGCTGTTGTCGATGTGTTCCTGGTTCGAGCCCAGGTAGCAGTGAGGAGAGGGATGGAAGCTATACTGTTACACTGGCAATACTAAAGTGCCTACAAGAACATCCAATAGTCAAAGGTATATGAAATACAAAGGGTATAGAGAAAAATTGTCCTATAATTCCTATAATAACCTCAACCTAAAACTTCTTACCTGGGAATAATGAAGACTAATTTTAAAAGGAACCACCAGCTTTCATATGTTCTCATATGTTTTCATATGTTCTGAGCAAGGAACTTAAACGGTAGCTTTCTTACATGGCACATATTGCACTTTTACTTTCTTCTCCAACACTTTGTTTTTGCATTATTTAAACCAAATTGAACATGTTTCATTATTTATTTGAGGCTAAATTGATTTTATTGATGTATTATATTAACTTAAAATAAGTGTTCATTCAGTATTGTAAAAAAATCGGCCGATTAACCGGTTATGGCCTTTTTTGGTTCTCCAATAATCGATATCGGCGTTGAAAAATCATAATCGGTCGACCTCTAATATCAGGTGCCTTTTTCCTAGCGCCAAGTCTGGTATAGGCCATTGCATCAAAGTATTTCCCATGGGATGGCAACATCAGTTTGCTGAATATGTCTATTCCAATGTGTACCTACAGGTACTGCAGTTAAACTCAATAGTGTACCTCCCTTCTGAGTCGACCTCCATGTCTTAAACGTCAGATCTGGGCTGTAAAGTTTTGAATACACGAGAGGAGGGGGAGAGACAGAGGGGGAAAACCTTCCACCCCTCCTCCAATTACCCAGCCTCAACTCTGCGTCTCCACTTCAATGCGGAATTAAAACCACTTTAATTATATTTCTCACTTTGACTTTGTGGAGCCACCCATGTCACCCAAATAGGTGTCCCTGCCCACCCCTCGGAATAATGCGATACGGAACGCTGGTACCAAAGCCAACCTCTCTGCATCCAACTCAATCCCTCCTTCTCTATCACTCCTCTTTTACTGTGTAAGTAATTTGGGTACACGGCCAGAGGGTTTGACCTGTGCTCTTTTGAAATGCATTAGCACGCTGCCCAAAAATCTATTGTATATTCCTTTGGCTTGCTGACGAATCGTCGTGACAACACCAAGGTGAGTCCAGGTGTCAGACTGTGGTGTCCGCAGGGAGGGAGGGAGAGAGAAAAAGAGTGAGAGAGAGAGGGAGAGAGACTTATCAGATGTGTAATGAAAAGATCTGGACTCCGATTAAGATGGTGATAGATGAGCCAGTGCAGTTAATAAAGCGTATTTATCTCTTCGAGACAAGGAGGAAGGTCGGACACAGGTCCTGTTCCTACGATCAGATGCTGCTGTTAAAGGGCTGTGATGCGTCACCTTACCAGGAAAAACTCTTGGCCCTAGTTATAGCCTATAGGTCCCAGAGTTTTCCCAGTCAGGTCACATGGTCAGGAAAAAGTCCTGGGCCTAAAAGGAGTAACCTGACAAGGAAAACTCTGAGCCTTCGCTGCAGGCTATAACTAGGGCCTGGAGTTTTTCACAGTCAGGTTTTAATGGTTAGGAAAAACTCTTGTCCCTATAGCTACAAGTTTGACATCATGCATCAATGGGCACTTCAGGTTGAAACCACTCTTAGCGGTATTTCAAAGCAACCAAATGCAGTGAATGACTCAAAAACAAGACAGTCAACGCCATAATCACCTGAACAGATGGTCATTGTGCGTAACACAAAAGTTAGCTCTACATTTGACTAGCTAACATGATTGTATTCTCCCAGTTGGCTCATTAATCCTGGACTGGTGTGGGGAGAAGAACACAGAACACAACCAAACTGTGCTATTCTGGGGTGTTTGGCTCTGTGAGTCATCACAGACACAGGAGCTCAAAGAGACAGAGTGGAGCTCTCTTTGTGTGTGTGTGTGTGTGTGTGTGCGTGCGTGTGCATGCGCGTGTGCGTAAGACAGACAGCGAGATAGTATGTGTGTTAGTGATGTGCAGTTCGCGAACGATTCAGTCTTTTTGAACGATTACTTTTACTGACTCGAGTCATGATTCGTTTTTCTAAGTGACTCATTAATTTTAGTCATTGGTTTGACCTGCTATTGCTGGTCACAATGAGTCCTACAGCAGGATTAATACAGGATTAATACATGTTCATCTGCTCCAGAGATGTGTTCAGCTGCTCCAGAGATGTGTTCAGCTGCTCCAGAGATGTGTTCAGCTGCTCCAGAGATGTGTTCAGCTGCTCCAGAGATGTGTTCATCTGCTCCAGAGATGTGTTCAGCTGCTCCAGAGATGTGTTCAGCGGCTCCAGAGATGTGTTCAGCTGCTCCAGAGATGTGTTCAGCTGCTCCAGAGATGTGTTCAGCTGCTCCAGAGATGTGTTCAGCTGCTCCAGAGATGCGTTCAGCACCTCCAGAGATATGTTCAGCGGCTCCAGAGATGCGTTCAGCTGCTCCAGAGATGCGTTCAGCGGCTCCAGAGATGCGTTCAGCTGCTCCAGAGATGCGTTCAGCGGCTCCAGAGATGCGTTCAGCGGCTCCAGAGATGTGTTCAGCGGCTCCAGAGATGTGTTCAGCGGCTCCAGAGATGTGCTCAGCGGCTCCAGAGATGTGCTCAGCGGCTCCAGAGATGTGCTCAGCGGCTCCAGAGATGTGTTCAGCGGCTCCAGAGATGTGCTCAGCGGCTCCAGAGATGTGTTCAGCGGCTCCAGAGATGTGTTCCAGCTGCTCCAGAGATGTGTTCCAGCTGCTCCAGAGATGTGTTCCAGCTGCTCCAGAGATGCGTTCCAGCTGCTCCAGAGATGCGTTCCAGCTGCTCCAGAGATGCGTTCCAGCTGCTCCAGAGATGTGTTCCAGCTGCTCCAGAGATGTGTTCAGCTGCTCCAGAGATGTGTTCAGCTGCTCCAGAGATGTGTTCAGCTGCTCCAGAGATGTGTTCAGCTGCTCCAGAGATGTGTTCAGCTGCTCCAGAGATGCGTTCAGCACCTCCAGAGATATGTTCAGCGGCTCCAGAGATGCGTTCAGCTGCTCCAGAGATGCGTTCAGCGGCTCCAGAGATGCGTTCAGCTGCTCCAGAGATGCGTTCAGCTGCTCCAGAGATGCGTTCAGCGGCTCCAGAGATGCGCTCAGCGGCTCCAGAGATGCGCTCAGCGGCTCCAGAGATGTGTTCAGCGGCTCTAGAGATGTGTTCAGCGGCTCCAGAGATGCGTTCCAGCTGCTCCAGAGATGTGTTCCAGCTGCTACAGAGATGTGTTCCAGCTGCTCCAGAGATGTGTTCCAGCTGCTCCAGAGATGTGTTCAGCTGCTCCAGAGATGTGTTCAGCTGCTCCAGAGATGTGTTCAGCGCCTGCAGAGATGTGTTCAGCTGCTCCAGAGATGTGTTCAGCGGCTCCAGAGATGTGTTCAGCTGCTCCAGAGATGTGTTCAGCGCCTTCAGAGATGTGTTCAGCGCCTCCAGGGATGTGTTCAGCGCCTCCAGAGATGTGTTCAGCACCTCCAGAGATGTGTTCCAACCACCACTTGGCGGTCATGTGCTCACAGGAAATAGAGAAGAAAAATATATGCATAGAGAAGAAAAATACATGTTTGTAACTGATAATTGATCACATGGTGCTAGAATGACTGAAATTAATTGATTATTGAATGTTATAGCGGACACAGCTTTGTAAAACCAAAACGTACACAGCCTCTGCTCAACAAACTCAAACTTGTGAACAAATCGTTTGGCGGGCTGCAGTTTGCAAACGACTATGCCTATCGCCGTAGTGTGAGTCATCAGGCTACTAACTTATCACCCTCAAGGCAGTCAAGCAATGCATTCCGCCAAGAGTCGTTCATAATCTAGTCTGGTTACTGCCACAACTAGATCTCGTTTCAAATGCATGGTAATCTTATTTGTGTGCCTAGAAATAATTAAAAATGATATTGTTTACAGCACACGTTTACAAGTCTCAGTCACAAATGACATCGCCACCAAACCCCTTATGGAGAACGACATGTGAACAAGCGGCTCGTAGAATCATGACTCCAGTTTTCAGTTCATCGTTTGCTGGTAGGGGGTCCTGCATGCTCTGGGCATTACTGACTCAAATGAACCAAATGAGTCAAATCAGTCAGTTGAAATAGCCTGAACTTCCCATCACCAGTTAAATAAAGGTTAAATAAAATAAAACTAGTGTGTGTGAAAGAGAGAGATTGTGTGTGTGTGTGTGTGTGTGTGTGTGTGTGTGTGTGTGTGTGTGTGTGTGTGTGTGTGTGTGTGTGTGTGTGTGTGTGTGTGTGTGTGTGTGTGTGTGAAAAAGAGAGACAGATTGTGTGTGTGTATTTGTGTGTGAAAGAGAGAGATTGTGTGTGTGTGTGTGTGTGTAAAAGAGAGATTGTGTGTATTTGTTAGTGTAAAAGAGAGAGATTGTGTGTGTGTGTGTGTGTTGTGTAAAAGAGAGAGAGATTGTGCGTGTGTATCTGTGTGTGTGTGTGTGTGGGAGAGAGAGAGATTGTGTGTGTGTGTGAGTGAGAGAGATACTGTGTGTGTGTGTGTGAGAGAGAGAGAGATTGTGTGTGTATCTGTGTGTGTGTGAGTGAGAGAGATACTGTGTGTATGTGTTTGTGTAAAAGAGAGAGAGATTGTGTGCATCTGTGTGTGTGTGTGTGTGTGTGTGTGTGTGTGTGTGTGTGTGTGTGTGTGTGTGTGTGTGTGTGTGTGTGTGTGTGTGTGTGTGTGTGTGTGTGTGTGTGTGTGAGAGAGAGAGATACTGTGTGTATGTGTATCTGTGTGAGAGAGAGAGAGATACTGTGTGTATGTGTATCTGTGTGAGAGAGAGAGAGATACTGTGTGTATGTGTATCTGTGTGAGAGAGAGATATTGTGTGTGTGTGTTTGTGTTCAGACAGAGACTTTGCTCTGAAGGCATTAACTCAAACCTGCACACACACACACACACACACACACACACACAAACTCTCTCTTTCTCTCTCTCCATTTTTCACTCTCTCTGAGCAGTAGCCCACTAAGGCCTCCTAGTTGCCAGAGTGCTTTGGCCCCCTCTGTAAAGGAAACAATCTCAAGAAAAGAACAACAGGCGGACTGATCCCACCGTCTTGGCAGACAGGTAATTTAATATGGGCTCTTGGCCTCACACCAGCAGGCAAATGCTCTGTTCTCCACTTCGCTGCAAACTAGACCCCCTCGTCTCCCGTAGCGATGGAAACAGTTGAAAGGGGTCTGTTGCCAGATAGACTTTAACCTCGTTTCCAAAGCAGACACGGATCACAGCCGCCTTGCATTGTGTTCCACAGCTTAACTTGGGCTCTAAAGCTAGGGTTTGGCCTCTGGCTGGAAAAGAGAGAGGCAGTGTAAAGGTTTTCCTCCTCTTCGTCTGAAGAGGAGGTGTAGCAAGGATCGGACCAAGATGCGGCGTGGTAAGTGTCCATGGTTGTTTATTTAAAAACATAAACTGAACACTCAATGAATACAAAACAATAAACGTGAACAAAACCGAACCAGTACCATGTGGCGAACAAACACAGACACGGAAACAATCACCCACCAAACAACAGTCAGACCCAGGCTACCTAAGTATGATTTTCAAACAGAGACAACTAACGACACCTGCCTCTGATTGAGAACCATACTAGGCCGAACACAGAAAACCAACATAGAAACACAAAACATAGAATGCTCACCCAACTCACGTCCTGACCAACTAAAACAAACAAATAACACAAGAACTAGGGTCAGAACGTGACAGGCATGGAGAGAGAAAGAAAGAAAGAAAGAAAGAAAGAAAGAAAGAAAGAAAGAAAGAAAGAAAGAAAGAAAGAAAGAAAGAAAGAAAGAAAGAAAGAAAGAGAGGAGCAGGGAAAGAGAAATTAAATAAATGTACAGGATCAGTGGAAGACTGAAGGAAGAATAAGGACGGCGCTCAGAAATATATGATGGATCATAATTCAGTCAGCGGGAGAGGCAGGGTATTTTCTAACTGCTGGTGATAAGGTACAGTGACAATACAAGGATAGGGGCCTTAATAAAATCCATATAAACCCTACTGTATCTTTGTGCGGTGAAGCAAGGGGCCTTTGTTTTAACACGCTGAGTTTATGGACGTGTGAATGGTGTGATATTGGCATATGCCTATTGCTCAGATGTGGAGCCACTCTGTAGGGGAGGTGTGGGCTAACACGCTAAGTTTATGGACGTATGAATGGTTGATGGTGTGATATTGGCACATGCCTATTGCTCAGATGTGGAGCCACTCAGTAGGGGAGGTGTGGGCTAACACACTAAGTTTATGGACGTATGAATGGTTGATGGTGTGTTATTGGCACATGCCTATTGCTCAGATGTGGAGCCATTCTGTAGGGGAGGTGTGGGCTAACACACCAAGTTTATGGACGTATGAATGGTTGATGGTGTGATATTGGCAAATGCCTATTGCTCAGATGTGGAGCCACTCAGTAGGGGAGGTGTGGGCTAACACACTAAGTTTATGGACGTATGAATGGTTGATGGTGTGATATTGGCACATGCTTATTGCTCAGATGTGGAGCTGCTCTGTAGGGGAGGTGTGGGCTAACACACCAAGTTTATGGACGTATGAATGGTTGATGGTGTAATATTGGCACATGCTTATTGCTCAGATGTGGAGCCACTCAGTAGGGGAGGTGTGGGCTAACACCAAGTTTATGGACGTATGAATGGTTGATGGTGTGATATTGGCACATGCCTATTGCTCAGATGTGGAGCCACTCTGTAGGGGAGGTGTGGGCTAACACACCAAGTTTATGGACGTATGAATGGTTGATGGTGTGATATTGGCACATGCCTATTGCTCAGATGTGGAGCTGCTCAGTAGGGGAGGCACGGGCCGTTTGTATTGCAGAGTCTCGTTAAGGATGTTTCATTAACGAGGCATGTTTCATACATAGCTCTGTCATGGTAGCCTGGTTAAAACAGACTGAATGTGATGAGCGTGGGGTTCTGTGTGATTTAACCCGGCTAATTTGTTGGCTTCCTCCATGCCAGTATATCCCATGGGTTTCTCCATCACATGTTCACTGACCAAAAGTCAGCAAAGAGCAAGTCACAATCCTCCGTAGCATGTCTCATCAAAACAAGACGTCAACAACAACCGCTTCCCTGCCTTGGTGTGAGACCAGATTTGAGTAATCTGAACCTCTTTAAGAGTATGTCAAAAGTGATCTGTAATCGGGCAAACGACCCGCCCGCAACAGAATTTACTTGGTCAGGTTCAGTGTGTTTCTTTCTCCCTCAGTTTTGATATCAATGCAAAGTGTGTGTATCCATGTGTGTCCTTGTGCGTGTGTATGGTTCGGGGCTCACTATGTCTGTGCATAATAAACAGGGCACATTTTACCCAATTGGGGGTGTGATTGGGCCTGAGCAGTCCCCCGTCACAGCCAAGGAAGAAGTTATCAATCAGAGAGGGCTCACGCTGCAGATGCTGCTCACCATGCTCACCACCAGGCCACACAGCAATGTATGAGGTAGGGGGACAGAGTAAGAGAGAGGAGAAGTTCAAAGAAGTGAGAGAGAGGGGTAAGCGGGTTGGAGAGAGTAAGAAAGATAGAGAAAGCGACAAAGAGAGAGAGAGAAAGTAAGAGAGACAGAGACAGCGAGACAGAGTGCACCAGTGGACCAAGCAGCAAGTCCTCTTCCATTGCAGCAGTGTGGTCAAACACACACAGCCACTTGGGTAAATCCAGTCAGTGTGTAGTAATGATCCTACATACAGTATAAATGGCATCGCAGCCAAGAGTGGTATCTGGAAGCCGTACTGTGCTGTCAGTTGTAGCTGAGATGCCATTAACAATCATCACATCCTGTGTTCTCTGTGTGTCACCTCTATACATACTTTATGCATACTGATTCATTCAACCCAACTACGGGAGGGAAGACATGCGTACACAATCTTGGTAATGTGTCCCAAATGGCAGCGCATTCCCAATATAGGGCACTAGTTTTCAACAGGGCTCATAGAGCTCTGGTCAAAAGTAGTGCACTATGTAGTGAATAGGGTCCCATTTGGGATGCATATTTACAGTACACGGCGAGGGAAGGGCACAGAATGTGTACTGTATCATCACCATGCTAGGAGAAAGAGATTGATGAGAAGGGAGATTAGAAGGTGGAACGCAGATTTGAGACGTCCAAAAATGATGATCGGTCTGAAACAGAAATAGAAGTATCCGAGCAAAGATTCTGGTTGTTGACCCGTAAAAGTTTTTCAATAAACGTTTTAAACAGAAACAGATACAGAATTATCTGAGCAAACTATTCTGTTACTTTGACTGTAAAGAAAATAGTACATGATCAATACAAGATTAAAAGTGATACAGTTTACAAAGTATGGGTGACAAGTAAGTGGACATGAACCTTCAAATGTGACTGATTGACATGCACACCTGAGAAAGTAGATCCCCTTTTACAGGGAACTACACTTATGACCGAGAAGGGATAGTGTATGTCACACAATGTGTTAAATAATGTGAATCAATTCACCTGTTCTGTATTTAATTGCTGAATCTCCCCTAGCTTTGTCTACCGACTGTTGACTTCTGTCTCAAAGCTTTATTGATTCCCGTGAAAGAAGTCAAGATCAGTACACTGTGTGTAAGGTGAATGCAAGGAGGAACTAATTGCATTTTGTTTTGTTTGGTTTGAAAGTGCTTGCATTGTGGTGATTGAATGAAGGCTTTCAGTGAATCATTGAGCAGGGTAAACAGGGTCTCAATCTTGGCGGACGGAAATGGAAAATGTCTACTACCAATCGGTGGCCTTGTATATCTATTCAGATTAGTTCTCATAGCTTATAGAAGAAACATTTGAAATATTCTCAGTTGTTTGAATGATGCTACGGTATACAATAACTACATGATCCTATGTTATGAATGAATGCTTTCACGAACATAGACATGAATGACATGTCATACTGCACCTACAGCATCATTCATTCACAGTATTTCAATGGAGTTTCTTTCAATTCAATCGCCCTACAGCATACTGCCCTACAGCTTGTCCTTGTGGTAAACAAAAGGACGGAGATCTTAAAAGACCTCAAAAACACATGTCATGTAGTCCTGTCCTGCATTACTTAGTGGCCTCGTGGGTGGGAATGTTATTCTCATTTTTCTTAATTTCACCATTAATAAATATTATGTTTTTAAACCCGCCAAAAATCAAGTGTTTCTATGTCAAACAGTTTTGTTATATTTCAGTCTTCTGTGATGTATATAAGGTGTAATATTGGGTTGCAAACTCAACATTGAATACATTTCAACTCTATATTGGACATTGCACAGGTATCTTCTTCTTTTAAGAACATAACCATGTGTGTGAGCTGTATACTTTTGTTCCAAACAAGATTTGTTTAAGACTACCCAGAAACACTATGTGCTCTGATTTGGCCCACTGCAGTTAAAGGTTAACAGCAATCATCTTCATGAATGTAACAGACACTTTCAAGTTAGTTATCTGAAAATATAACTTTCTGAATCCGAAGACTGCTGTTGGTTGATTTAAGACACACAGTGCAGAGGTCATCAAACCACCAATGCGGATAAACTACATCACAATTTGGTAGGTCTATCTATTGTACATCATTATAATGCCTTTGATGGGTCCAGTCACCCAACAATGCGGAATATGGAGCTTAAAACATGATATGGAGAGATCTATAGCGTCTTGTTTTAGATTCATTTAGGACATTTATAGGTCCTCAATCTTGAATAATGTACCAGATCTTCTTTATACAGAGACAGATCATAACCCTATTGTAACAAGGCCTAAGCCTCAGATATGGAAAATTGGAGAAGTGGATTTGTAACGCTCAATGAGTGAGTGTGTATAGAGTCAGGCGCAGAGAGCAAAGGATGTGGGAAAAAACACGCTTTAATGTCCATAATCAAAAGATCAAAATAGTATTTACCCAACACAGGCGAACTATAAAACAAATAGGACCCTTATGGTAAAATACTAGGACAGCGTAAAACCCAACACAAAATACTAACACCTCTAACAATACAGTAGAACAAGCCCGCACAAACAGAAGTGGGCTAAACCAACTTAAATAACCCCACCCTAACAACCAAACAAGGAACAGGTGAAACCAATTAGACAAAAACAAACGAACACAGAACAAAGGATCGGTGGCAGCTAGTAGACCGGCGATGACGACCGCCGAGCTCCACCTGCACCAGAAGGGGAGTCAACATCGGTACTATTCGTGACAGTATTTTTATCAGTTTTATAAAGTCACCTGAATGTAGAAAACTGGAGCGGGGGATTTTTATCAGTTTTATAAAGTCACCTGGATGTAGAAAACTGGAGAGGGGGATTTTTATCAGTTTTATAAAGTCACCTGGATGTAGAAAACTGGAGAGGGGGATTTTTATCAGTTTTATAAAGTCACCTGGATGTAGAAAACTGGAGCGGGGGATTTTTATCAGTTTTATAAAGTCACCTGGATGTAGAAAACTGGAGAGGGGGATTTTTATCAGTTTTATAAAGTCACCTGGATGTAGAAAACTGGAGCGGGGGATTTTTATCAGTTTTATAAAGTCACCTGGATGTAGAAAACTGGAGCGGGGGGATTTTTATCAGTTTTATAAAGTCACCTGGATGTAGAAAACTGGAGCGGGGGATTTTTATCAGTTTTATAAAGTCACCTGGATGTAGAAAACTGGAGAGGGGGATTTTTATCAGTTTTATAAAGTCACCTGGATGTAGAAAACTGGAGCGGGGGATTTTTATCAGTTTTATAAAGTCTCCAGGATGCATACATTTACTAAAGGCAACATAATGGAGATGAAAAACCCAGAGAGAATGCATAATGGAGCCATACTTCACTGTGACTATGCCCCAAATGGCATCCTATTCCCTTTATAGTGCACTACTTTGACACGTGCCTATGGTCAAATGTAGTGCACCGTAAAGGGAATGGGGGACATTTGGGACCCGTGGTGTGGATTGGTGGGAGGGAGGAGGGGGGTCTATTGTACTGTAACAATCACATAGGTCTGAACTGCCTTTTATTCCATTGACGGGTCAGTCAACGGCATTGGCTGCATTGGATCACCTCCATTTCATCTCATATCTGAAAGTAGAACAGGAGGGGAGGGGGTAATCAATTGACCTCCGCTGAGACACCCGGCAAATAGACTACTCCACTGCATGCATCATTAAAACGAGTAGTAGGGATAGGGTTACGACCCTGGATGACATCACTCACTCAGAAAGCAATTTATTTATAGAATTAACGTGTAGTCTATCAAACGGGAACGATGTGTTCGCTCGGCCGTTATCAAACGTAAAGCTCTTGTTTTGTCAGAGGTTTTTAAATAGAATAAAAACAATCCCTTAGCAGCGTACAAAATATACACACCAAAACAAATAGAGTTACAGTTCTCTCTATACAGTTCTCTCTCTCTCTCTGAGAGAGAACTGTTTCCGCTCCACAAAGGAGATCAGTGGGGAAATGCTAATTAACAGTGCAGATATGAATAGAGATGAGGTGTCGGCCCCTGTAGGAGAGGAATACATTTACCTCTGATCTGCATACAAATAAACAACATTAAAACTGGATGTATTAATGGACAGTAACTCTCTTGTACCCTGTCCTATATAGCCCTAGATACAGGAGGACCAGGTTGTGTGGTGTTATAGTAATATGCACAGGGCTGCTGGGCGATATAGATGAGTAAACATCAGAGAAAGTAGTGTCGCTATTCGCTGTCAGTGTTGATGTTTGTCTCGTTTGTTTGTTTGTCAACTTTAGGTAATAGATGCTTCCCTGCAGTGAGTCAACAGGCATGTGTTTTGTCACTTAGGAAATGTTATAGGAAGAAATGTTACCGATTGCCTGTTGAGCGCGAACACACACACACACACACACACACACACACACACACACACACACACACACACACACACACACACACACACACACACACACACACACACACACACACACACACACACACACACACACACACACAGAGTACATGCATAAGGTGCCTACTGAGATAAAGTGTGACACCTTGTTATAGAAGGTAAGTTGACTGGGAACACATTCTCATCTACAGCAATGCTCTAAAAGGGAGTTGAAGAGTCCAGTGTTACATGTACTGACTGTATGGAGATGAGGGACAGACTGTGTGGAGATGAGGGTCAGACTGTTACATGTACTGACTGTGTGGAGATGAGGGTCAGACTGTTACATGTACTGACTGTGTGGAGTTGAGGGTCAGATTGTTACATGTACTGACTGTGTGGAGATGAGGGTCAGACTGTATGGAGATGAGGGTCAGACTGTTACATGTACTGACTGTGTGGAGATGAGGGTCAGACTGTTACATGTACTGACTGTATGGAGATGAGGGTCAGACTGTATGGAGATGAGGGTCAGACTGTTACATGTACTGACTGTGTGGTGATGAGGGTCAGACTGTATGGAGATGAGGGTCAGACTGTTACATGTACTGACTGTATGGAGATGAGGGTCAGACTGTATGGAGATGAGGGTCAGACTGTTACATGTACTGACTGTATGGAGATGAGGGTCAGACTGTTACATGTACTGACTGTGTGGAGATGAGGGTCAGACTGTATGGAGATGAGGGTCAGACTGTTACATGTACTGACTGTATGGAGATGAGGGTCAGAATGTATGGAGATGAGGGTCAGACTGTTACATGTACTGACTGTGTGGAGATGAGGGTCAGACTGTATGGAGATGAGGGACAGACTGTTACATGTACTGACTGTATGGAGATGAGGGTCAGACTGTATGGAGATGAGGGCCAGACTGTTACATGTACTGACTGTATGGAGATGAGGGTCAGACTGTATGGAGATGAGGGTCAGACTGTTACATGTACTGACTGTATGGAGATGAGGGTCAGACTGTTACATGTACTGACTGTATGGAGATGAGGGTCAGACTGTATGGAGATGAGGGTCAGACTGTATGGAGATGAGGGTCAGACTGTTACATGTACTGACTGTATGGAGATGAGGGTCAGACTGTTACATGTACTGACTGTATGGAGATGAGGGACAGACTGTTACATGTACTGACTGTATGGAGATGAGGGTCAGACTGTATGGAGATGAGGGTCAGACTGTTACATGTACTGACTGTATGGAGATGAGGGTCAGACTGTTACATGTACTGACTGTGTGGAGATGAGGGTCAGACTGTATGGAGATGAGGGTCAGACTGTTACATGTACTGACTGTATGGAGATGAGGGTCAGACTGTTACATGTACTGACTGTATGGAGATGAGGGACAGACTGTTACATGTACTGACTGTATGGAGATGATTGTCAGACTGTATGGAGATGAGGGTCAGACTGTTACATGTACTGACTGTATGGAGATGAGGGTCAGACTGTTACATGTACTGACTGTATGGAGATGAGGGTCAGACTGTATGGAGATGAGGGTTAGACTGTATGGAGATGAGGGTCAGACTGTTACATGTACTGACTGTATGGAGATGAGGGTCAGACTGTATGGAGATGAGGGACAGACTGTTACATGTACTGACTGTATGGAGATGAGGGTCAGACTGTTACATGTACTGACGGTGTGGAGATGAGGATCAGACTGTTACATGTACTGACTGTATGGAGATGAGGGTCAGACTGTATGGTAGATGAAGTACAGACTGTTACATGTACTGACTGTATGGAGATGAGGGTCAGACTGTTACATGTACTGACTGTATGGAGATGAGGGTCAGACTGTATGGAGATGAGGGTCAGACTGTATGGAGATGAGGGTCAGACTGTTACATGTACTGACTGTATGGAGATGAGGGACAGACTGTTACATGTACTGACTGTATGGAGATGAGGGTCAGACTGTTACATGTACTGACTGTATGGAGATGAGGGTTAGACTGTTACATGTACTGACTGTATGGAGATGAGGGTCAGACTGTTACATGTACTGACTGTATGGAGATGAGGGTCAGACTGTATGTAGATGAGGGTCAGACTGTTACATGTACTGACTGTATGGAGATGAGGGCCAGGCAAGAGAAGGAGAAGATGCCGATAGACCAGCCATCTTCCTCTTCATCCTGCAGGTCTCCATGTTTGGTTAGTTTATCCTCTGCTGTGGGAGCAACGGATCTCTCTATCTCTATATCTCTATATCTATCTCTCTATATCTATATCTCTATATCTCTCCATCTTTCTATCTATCTATCTATCTATCTATCTATCTATCTATCTATCTATCTATCTATCTATCTATCTATCTATCTATCTATCTATCTATCTATCTATCTATCTATCTATCTATCTATCTATCTATCTATCATCTATCTATCTATCTATCTATCTATTATCTATCTATCTATCATCTATCTATCTATCTATCTATCTATCTATCTATCTATCTATCTATCTATCTATCTATCTATCTATCTATCTATCTATCTATCTATCTATCTATCTATCTATCTATCTATCTATCTATCTATCTATCTATCTATCTATCTATCTATCTATCTATCTATCTATCATCTATCTATCTATCTATCTATCTATCTATCTATCTATCTATCTATCTATCTATCTATCTATCTATCTATCTATCTATCTATCTATCTATCTATCTATCTATCTAGTCTCTCTCTCTACCCCCCCCCCCAGGTTCAGGTGATCAAATGCTTGCTCAATGTAGGTTTACCCCCTCATTTCCTCTGACTTAACTGGATGTTTTCAGGCCCCATGCTGGCCTCCGCAAGATGTTGGTGAGTATGCGTAAAAACTTTGCACAACCCTTTCTCCCCAGGCCACTGTAGAGGGTGTGTGCATGCGTGTGTATTAGTGTGTGGGTATGTGCGTGCATGCATGCGCGTGTGTGTGTGTGGACAAGGCTTATACTACTGAAGTGCAGTATACAGCAACAACCCCATGGAATTGCCTTCTGTCTTTTTTATGACATTCCAAATGCTTTTCACCATACGGCCAGTGGCTGGAAGTGTGTGTGGAGTTTCCAGATGATTGGTTGACATTATGCGGTCGTGGCACAGCCTTGAACGGGGACTGGAAGGAAATAGGAAAGAAATCCTGAATCCTTTGAAGCGATACACGGACAGATTGCCATTCTTACTCTATACTTTACATGCTTTACATTGCCTGCTTGATGGCTGGTGAGGCATTCCGGCCTGCATTCAATTTATGTCCTGTCAGTGGACACTATAGCAGTATAGTAGTTCTATTTACACTATCTGTCTGGTTTGGACATTTGAAGTTAGACGAAGACACGTTTTGCAATTCAATTGCCAATGTTGGTTATTTTAGTTCTATTTTTATTAGGGTGTAGGGAAATGACCCTATTTTATAGTTACTTATACAACCTTGTTTAAAAACCAACTTTAGTTTGGAAGAAATTGAAATGGTCAAAGAATAAAACTGTTATTTTTATCTCCTCTTTTATGATGCTGTTCACCCGACACATATCATGTTATTTATTAAATGTGGTTATTTATGTTTGTGCAATAAGGTTTTTTGTTTCAAGAGAGCAGTTTGATGGCGCAGGTACAGTCACAAGACTATACTTAGTGCCACTAAGAACGTAGATGCATTGATACACACGGATCTCTGTTACTTAGCAACGTTTTAGCGGCCGTTAAATACACAGCATGCTGTAATACATCAGAGGTGTGAACGCCGTAAAACCAACTCGAAGTGTGTTCATGGGGTCACTGATTTCCGGTGCACAGGTGGATGGGGTTAACACTAGGATAAGCCAATCACTTTCATAGGCAATTGAAAATGGCTCATGTCAAAAACATCAAATACCTAGTATCCATCAAAATGAATTATAAAAAAAGATGACTTGTTGTTAAAAGACTGCTGAAAGCGTGTCCTTGACAGTGACGATGTCTTGGAAAATGTGATAGTGATTTCTTGGGAAGTCGGGCACCCAGGTGGAGTCTGACACATGGCTGTATCCAACGAATTATCAAGCTGAGAAATAAGTCACTCGTTAGCGTTCAAGGGCTCATGTCTGACTCAGTCACTGGTGTGCAAATTATCAGTCGTTTGGGAAATGCAGTCGTTTAGTAAGCTTTGCTGACTCCCCGGAATGCAAGCGTTCAACAGGTGAGTGCTGAAACGATTCCAAGCAACAAATGAGGTGCTGCAAAATGATACATGAGCTGGGTCACTTCGAAAATATTACTGTTATTTGACCCACTTTTGTCACATTTCTTAGAAAAGTGTGTTCAGCAGAAGTGTGTTATGAATCAAGGCAAATAGCTGGGACAATGGGAGCGTTATGCTCATGGAACAAACATGTCCGCTGTACTCAGACACAGACTGCCAGAACCTCGCTGAGAAAGCTGGTCCACAAATATGTGTCTCAGTCAGTCAGTCAGCTATAAAACACTTTACACCTGCATTTTGGTATTTTCTCTGAAAACAGAAGTAACATTTGTTGACACGATGCAACTGCTTCCACTGACATTGTGATGATTTTGTTATTCCGTATAGACTCACAATAGCAGTACATTGAAGGCTCCAGTGAATGTGACATTCACCACACATTCACCAATGAGTTAAAGACTCCTTTCAGACAGATCTCGCACATCAGATCTAGATTGAATTGGACTTCTTTGTCTGCTGTGAGTTGCCAAGGACATAGGGGAAGATTCAGACTGCCCACAATGTCTGAGTCTGGGCTAAATATTTACAGGGAGAACCATGTCTACCACATTCAATTATGTAGACAAAAACCTGAACACAAGCATGGATGCATGAAAACGCAAACACATACACAAATACATAAACAGGACAAATATAAGCATCCACCAAATTGTTATTATAGACACACACACACACACTTGCTTGGGAAATGTGAGTTCAGAAGGAGACATGCAGCCAAATCTAATCACTCTGTTTGAATAGAGTAATTGAATCTTGTTAGACAGAGGGGAACCCAACAGGCCTTTAAAGTAACCATCTGATTTGAATCCAGCGGCCCTGATAGAGGCCAGACCAAGACAACAAATGGGATTACATTACAGCAGACACACAGGGGTGAGGCTCCACGGAGCGGCCGCTAAGCGCTACCCTAACACATGCTAATTCGCAGTGATTACGCATCGCAGGGCAGCAGGGGAGAGAGACGCAAACGCAATAAGGGCCGCTAGCTGGGGATGTAATCAAAGGTCCAAACAAAGGTCCAAACCACAGCACAGGGCTAGACCTGGAGGTCAAATCACAGCACAGGACTAGACATGGAGGTCCAATCACAGCACAGGACTAGACCTGGAGGTCCAATCATAGTACAGGACTAGACATGGAGGTCAAATCACAGTACAGGACTAGACCTGGAGGTCAAATCACAGCACAGGACTAGACATGGAGGTCCAATCACAGCACAGGACTAGACATGGAGGTCCAATCACAGCACAGGACTAGACCTGGAGGTCCAATCACAGCACAGGACTAGACCTGGAGGTCCAATCACAGCACAGGACTAGACCTGGAGGTCCAATCACAACACAGGGATAGACCTGGAGGTCCAATCACAACATCAAATCAAACCAAATCAAATTTTATTTGTCACATACACATGGCTAGCAGATGTTAATGCGAGTGTAGCGAAATGCTTGTGCTTCTAGTTCCGACAATGCAGTAATAACCAACAAGTAATCTAGCTAACAATTTAAAAACTACTACCTTATAGACACAAGTGTAAGGGGATAAAGAATATGTACATAAAGATATATGAATGAGTGATGGTACAGAGCGGCATAGGCAAGATACAGTAGATGGCATTGAATACAGTATATACAGTGCCTTGCGAAAGTATTCGGCCCCCTTGAACTTTGCGACCTTTTGCCACATTTCAGGCTTCAAACATAAAGATATAAAACTGTATTTTTTTGTGAAGAATCAACAACAAGTGGGACACAATCATGAAGTGGAACGACATTTATTGGATATTTCAAACTTTTTAACAAATGAAAAACTGAAAAATTGGGCGTGCAAAATTATTCAGCCCCTTTACTTTCAGTGCAGCAAACTCTCTCCAGAAGTTCAGTGAGGATATCTGAATGATCCAATGTTGACCTAAATGACTAATGATGATAAATACAATCCACCTGTGTGTAATCAAGTCTCCGTATAAATGCACCTGCACTGTGATAGTGTCAGAGGTCCGTTAAAAGCGCAGAGAGCATCATGAAGAACAAGGAACACACCAGGCAGGTCCGAGATACTGTTGTGAAGACTTTTAAAGCCGGATTTGGATAAAAAAAGATTTCCCAAGCTTTAAACATCCCAAGGAGCACTGTGCAAGCGATAATACTGAAATGGAAGGAGTATCAGACCACTGCAAATCTACCAAGACCTGGCCGTCCCTCTAAACTTTCAGCTCATACAAGGAGAAGACTGATCAGAGATGCAGCCAAGAGGCCCATGATCACTCTGGATGAACTGCAGAGATCTACAGCTGAGGTGGGAGACTCTGTCCATAGGACAACAATCAGTCGTATATTGCACAAATCTGGCCTTTATGGAAGAGTGGCAAGAAGACAGCCATTTCTTAAAGATATCCATAAAAAGTGTTGTTTAAAGTTTGCCACAAGCCACCTGGGAGACACACCAAACATGTGGAAGAAGGTGCTCTGGTCAGATGAAACCAAAATTGAACTTTTTGGCAACAATGCAAAACGTTATGTTTGGCGAAAAAGCAACACAGCTCATCACCCTGAACACACCCATCCCCACTGTCAAACATGGTGGTGGCAGCATCATGGTTTGGGCCTGCTTTTCTTCAGCAGGGACAGGGAAGATGGTTAAAATTGATGGGAAGATGGATGGAGCCAAATACAGGACCATTATGGAAGAACCAGGACCAGCCAGGACCATTATGGAACCTGATGGAGTCTGCAAAAGACCTGAGACTGGGACGGAGATTTGTCTTCCAACAAGACAATGATCCAAAACATAAAGCAAAATCTACAATGGAATGGTTCAAAAACATATCCAGGTGTTAGAATGGCCAAGTCAAAGTCCAGACCTGAATCCAATCGAGAATCTGTGGAAAGAACTGAAAACTGCTGTTCACAAATGCTCTCCATCCAACCTCACTGAGCTCGAGCTGTTTTGCAAGGAGGAATGGGAAAAAAATTCCGTCTCTCGATGTGCAAAACTGATAGAGACATACCCCAAGCAACTTACAGCTGTAATCGCAGCAAAAGGTGGCGCTACAAAGTATTAACTTAAGGGGGCTGAATAATTTTGCACGCCCAATTTTTCAGTTTTTGATTTGTTAAAAAGTTTGAAATATCCAATAAATGTCGTTCCACTTCATGATTGTGTCCCACTTGTTGTTGATTCTTCACAAAAAAATACAGTTTTATATCTTTATGTTTGAAGCCTGAAATGTGGCAAAAGGTCGCAAAGTTCAAGGGGGCCGAATACTTTCGCAAGGCACTGTACATATGAGATGAGTATGTAAACAAAGTGGCATAGTTAAAGTGGCTAGTGATACATGTATTACATAAAGATACAGTAGATGATATACAGTACAGTATATATGTATACATATGAGATGAATAATGTAGGGTATGTAAACATTATATTAGGTAGCATTGTTTAAAGTGGCTAGTGATATATTTTACATAATTTCCCATCAATTCCCATTATTAAAGTGGCTGGAGTTGAGTCGGTGTGTTGGCAGCAGCCACTCAATGTTAGTGGTGGCTGTTTAACAGTCTGATGGCCTTGAGATAGAAGCTGTTTTTCAGTCTCTCGGTCCCAGCTTTGATGCACCTGTACTGACCTCGCCTTCTGGATGATAGCGGGGTGAACAGGCAGTGGCTCGGGTGGTTGTTGTCCTTCATGATCTTTATGGCCTTCCTGTGACATCGGGTGGTGTAGGTGTCCTGGAGGGCAGGTAGTTTGCCCCCGGTGATGCGTTGTGCAGACCTCACTACCCTCTGGAGATCCTTACGCTTGTGGGCGGAGCAGTTGCCGTACCAGGCGGTGATACAGCCCGACAGGATGCTCTCGATTGTGCATCTGTAGAAGTTTGTGAGTGCTTTTGGTGACAAGCCAAATTTCTTCAGCCTCCTGATGTTGAAGAGGCGCTGCTGCGCCTTCTTCACGATGT
Source organism: Oncorhynchus masou masou (assembly GCF_036934945.1). NCBI lineage: Eukaryota > Metazoa > Chordata > Actinopteri > Salmoniformes > Salmonidae > Oncorhynchus > Oncorhynchus masou. The sequence goes on along the minus strand of NC_088237.1, from coordinate 24,835,946 downwards.
TGTCTATGTGGGTGGACCAGTTCAGTTTGTCTGTGATGTGTACCCCGAGGAACTTAAAACTTACTACCCTCTCCACTACTGTTCCATTGATGTTGATAGTGGGGTGTTCCCTCTGCTGTTTCCTGAAGTCCACAATCATCTCCTTAGTTTTGTTGACGTTGAGTGTGAGGTCATTTTCCTGACACCACACTCCGAGGGCCCTCACTTCCTCCCTGTAGGCCGTCTCGTCATTGTTGGTAATCAAGACTACCACTGTTGTGTCGTCCACAAACTTGATGATTGAGTTGGAGGCGTGCGTGGCCACGCAGTCGTGGGTGAACAGGGAGTACAGGAGAGGGCTCAGAGCGCACCCTTGTGGGGCCCCAGTGTTGAGGATCAGCGGGGTGGAGATGTTGTTGCCTACCCTCACCACCTGGGGGCGGCCCGTCAGGAAGTCCAGTACCCAGTTGCACAGGGCGGGGTCGAGACCCAGGGTCTCGAGCTTGGTGACGAGCTTGGAGGGCACTATGGTGTTAAATGCCGAGCTGTAGTCGATGAACAGCATTCTCACATAGGTATTCCTCTTGTCCAGATGGGTTAGGGCAGTGTGCAGTGTGGTTGAGATCGTCTGTGGACCTATTTGGGCGGTAAGCAAATTGGAGTGGGTCTAGGGTGTCAGGTAGGGTGGAGGTGATATGGTCCTTGACTAGTCTCTCAAAGCACTTCATGATGACGGAAGTGAGTGCTACAGGTGGTAGTCGTTTAGCTCAGTTACCTTAGCTTTCTTGGGAACAGGAACAATGGTGGCCCTCTTGAAGCATGTGGGAACAACAGACTGGGATAGGGATTGATCGAATATGTCCGTAAACACACCAGCCAGCTGGTCTGCGCATGCTCTGAGGGCGCGGCTGGGGATGCCGTCTGGGCCTGCAGCCTTGCGAGGGTTAACACGTTTAATGTTTTCCTCACGTCGGCTGCAGTGAAGGAGAGGGATAGACCTGGAGGTCCAATCACAACACAGGGATAGACCAAAAGGCTATTTTGACTCCACCCCGGAAACCTGCTTTCAGTTTTGATTGAATAATACCCTTATTCACACCTGTTATTTTAAGGACAAAATACTAATCTCATCCGTGCTGTTCACAATAAAACGCCTTTAAGGCCTTTCTCTGCATGGTAAATAGGCAAAAGGATGCACTTTTGGCATATGCACACGGGCCAACAATATGAATAAATGAACAAACATACTGTTTGCTCCGGGGGAAAGTAAAAAAACACGAAAACTATTAGCCGACTCAAAATGCAATTCACTGATGCTTGAAAACAGATGGTCGACCTGTCCTCTATGTGTCAGTTCTGTCCGAGGCTGACAACCGTTGGCTTCTGTTTCCGTTCCTCTCCTCCTTTTCTCTCTCTCTACCGCTGTGTCTCTTCTTCTAGAAGAGACTACAAAATAGTAATGTTGGCTGTCATGTGGTGCCCGGGCGACACTAACGGCCAAATGATCCTAACACGGAATATTGAAGCCAGTGGGGTACATGTGGGGTACATGGTTGCGTAATCGTTCCACATTGCCAGGTTCATCCATCATTTAAGGGGGCTGGAGATACCAGTGAAGGAACCGAGGATATGTGAACGTGGATGGAGGTATACATGGATACACATATTGTAGATACATGTGAAGGTGAATGCAAAGACATAGGTGTATATGCAGGCAGACATGCACAAATGTTCATACACAGAAATGTGTCAATGCGCACACAAGTATGCAGTATCACATGTACACCAGTGGAGGCTGGTGGGTGGAGCTATAGGAGGACGCACTCATTGTAGTGACTAGAATGGAATAGATGGAACGGAGTCAAGCATGTTGTTTCCATATGTTTGTGGTGTTTGATACCATTCCAACAAGTCCATTCCAGTCTTTACAATGAGCCTGTCCTCCTGTCCTCCTCCTACCAGCCTCCTCTGATGTACCCACATGCAGGCACACTCCACCACCACCATCCCCACCCTCAAACACCAGCAAAGCAACAAAGGATTTTCCAGAACAACCATGACATCTATTCTGTGTCCTTTGTCACTCCCTACAACACTCGATAACCAGTACAGTAAAAAGCCACAAACGTTTTTCTAAACCCCTCAGAAAACAATGGTTATTGATCAGTCCTGTGTGTCAAAGGGGGACACTTACTGAAGCCAAGACAAAAGACTCTTTTATCCCTGAATGCGTCCCAAATGGAACCCTATTCCCTATATAGTGCACTATTTCTTAACCCAGCAAAGTAGTGCACTATAAAGGGAACAGGGTGCCGTTTGGGACACAAGCATGTGACAGTCTGACTGATTGAATAGCTGACGTGCTCAAATGTTCCTCCAGACACAGCTACATGGACAGAGTCACCATGCCTGGGCCAGACGTGTCACAGACATACTACACAACCACAGGGTCCCGTGACAGGTGGGACACAAGAGAGGGACACAGGTGATCATTGACAAACGTTTCGACCTTTGGCCTACGGCCTCTGACTCCTGTCATGAAGACAACACCTGATGATAGGGGTGAGATGTGGTCAAAAAGCCAGGATTGAGGCCTCCCGGGTGGCGCAGTGGTTAAGGGCGCTGTACTGCAGCGCCAGCTGTGCCACCAGAGACCCTGGGTTCGCACCCAGGCTCTGTCGCACCCGTCCGTGACCGGGCTGGATGCTTCCGGGTTGGATGCGCGCTGTGCTAAGAAGCAGTGTGGCTTGGTTGGGTTGTGTGTTGGAGGACCCATGACTTTCAACCTTTGTCTCTCCCGAGCCCATACGGGAGTTGTAGCGATGAGACAAGATAGTAGCTACTAAAAAACAACTGGAAACCACGAAATTGGGGAGAAAAAGGGTTCAAATATATATAATCTTTTTTAATTAAAAAAAGCCAGGATTGAAACCATGGCATCCTCAGGTGGTTCTGTATTGCTCAGGGATTGGAGGAATGATTTAGTAATTCTGATTTAATCTGGAAAAAAATCCTGTCTTTAGATTTATTCTGCTTCTCTACAATTCATCTGTATTCTGAATGGCTTTCCATCAAATTATGGAAAAGAGCATTCTTCCAAGTGTGTGTGTGTGTGTTCGTGTATCTAAACATAACAATGATGCATGCATGTGTGTGTGCATTACAATAGAAACCCTAATCCCTCCTGCAGAAACACACGTGTCCTTCTCATACCTCTCGCCAACTCACCTGCTAGTGTCTATACTATGGCTGAGGAGGGTAGAGGTACATGGGGGCCAAGGGCCAAGGTGCCAAGTAGATCAGATTGATCAGAGGCCCCCGTGCTGTCCCCCTGGCCCTATGACAGCCACTAATGGAGTCGTCAGTGAGCCATGGCCTTGATGTACAAATGCCCCACTGTCAGACAAGACACTTCACTATTGCTGCTCTATGGCCACTCAGCAGCTCTTGTTGTGGATACACTGCTGGCCCTCCTCCTCTAGGCTTTTAACTGCTACACTGTAGAGCAGAGGAAGGCAACCCTGGTCCTGGAGGGTCGCAGGCACTTCCTGTGTTGGATTTATCCCACCTGGAAGACCCGGTGTGTTGCTGTACCTGCGGCAATCCAAGAACACGGTTGCCTACCCCTGCAGTAGACTATTACAGAGAAGTCTTCCTTGCCAAGGAGGTCTTGGTCTCAGTGGGACTCCCTGCTAAAATACAATAAGAGAATCAGAGTGGCGTTCAGAGGAAATTATAAGTAAATAGAGGTCTGATGCCAAGGAAGGATTTAAAAGGACGTCAAAGTGCTTTTTGTCAGGGTTTCCCAAACTGGGTCCTGGGGTCCCCCCTGGGTGCATGTTTTGGTTTTTGCCCTAGCACTACACAGCTGATTCAAATAATCACAGCTTGATGAAGACTTGGTTATTTGAATCAGCTGTGTAGCGTTAGGGCAAAAACAGGACCAGTTTGGAAAACCTGCTATATGCAACAATTCTAACTGTAAATCACTGTAAATGATAATGATTTACTTTTAAGAGAAAAATATATAAATACATATTTTACTGCCATTTCAACGCAGAAAAGTCCATCCCCACTCAAGCTTTCCTACCATCTTTTAACTAGACTTGGAGGGTTACATAAAATGAGAAAAACAAGTGTATTCTTCCATGACGCATTTCCTTTCCTCATTTCCTTTCCTCTTTGCCCTTGGGAAGTAAACAAAAGGTAATCCAAGTTGTCTGGAGTGTGTGTGTGTGTGTGTGTGTGTGTGTGTGTGTGTGTGTGTGTGTGTGTGTGTGTGTTTGACCCCCGTGTCCTTCAGTGCTGTTAATGAAGAGGCTGAGGCGCCGGGTTGTGTCATGCATGCATCTCTGTGGGCTTCAGATGCACTGACTCGCTCTCTCTCATCATTAAAACATGATCGCTAAAATGAGGTGAGGTTAATTGCAGGAATATTACCATGGACTAATTACAGGAGCCCAATAGGCAGTTAGGCTTGGGGGAAACTGCTACTGTAGGCTAATGTCATCAGCTCGTCTCAGCACTCGACAGTATATCTGAATCAAAGGCAGAGAGAGAGAGAGGGAGGCTAGGATTAGCATTTAGCCATAACTGGGGAGAGGTGATACTTTTCTCAGTTACCCCAAGTTGTCGTAAGCTTCTTAGCAAGGTGTTCACAACCAGTTTGAAACATCTCCTGAATAAAATGTTGGATACCAATAAAGCAATATGTTACCACAACAAGAAAAGTCGCTCCTAAAGACTAGTAGACCAAGGACAGACCTACATATGAAGCATTGAGTTTCCAACAGCAAGTAAATGAACTAGAACTTGCAATTCAGAATGTATTCAGACCCCTTGACTTTGTCCACATTTTTTATTTTAATTGTATTTATTTTTTTTGACCTTTATTTAACCTGGGAAGCAAGTTGAGAACAAGTTTTCATTTGCAACAGCGACCTGGTCAAGATAAAGCGTAGCAATTCAACACATACAACAACACAGAGTTACACATGGAATAAACAAAACATACAGTCAATAATACAGTAGAACAAAATAAAACAAAAAGTCTATATACAGTGAGTGCAAATGAGGTAAGGTTTTTAGGAACATTTCAAATGTATTAAAAATGCAAAACTGAAACATCAAATTTACATAAGTATTCAGACCCTTTACTCAGTACTTTGTTGAAGCACCTTTGGCAGCGATTACAGCCTCGACTCTTCTTGGGTATGACGCTACAAGTTTGGCACACCTGTAGTTGGGGAGTTTTCCCATTCTTCTCTGCAGATCCTCTCAAGCTCTGTCAGGTTGGATGGGGAGCGTTGCTGCACAGCGTGCTGTCTCTCCAGAGATGTTTGATCAGGTTGATGTCCGGGCTCTGGCTGGTCCACTCAAGGACATTCAGAGACTTGTCCCGAAGCCACTCCTGCATTGTCTTGGCTGTGTCCTAAGGGTCGTTGTCCTGTTGGAAGGTGAACCTTTGACCCAGTCTGAAGTCTTGAGCACTCTGGAGCAGGTTTTCATCAAGGATCTCTCTGTACTTTGCTCCATTCATCTTGACTAGTCTCCCAGTTCCTGCAGCTGAAAAACACCCCCACAGCATGATGCTGCCACCACAATGCTTTAGCGTAGGGATGGTGCCAGGTGTCCACCAGATGTGACGCTTGGCATTCAGGCCAAAGAGTTCAATCTTGGTTTTATCAGACCAGAGAATCTTGTTTCTCATGGTCTGAGAGTCTTTAGGTGCCTTTTGACAAACTCCAAGTGGGCTGTCTGTCATGTGTCTTTTACTGACGAGTGGCTTCCGTCTGGCCACTCTACCATAAAGGCCGGATTGGTAGAGTGCTGCGGAGATGGTTGTCTTTCTGGAAGTGTCTACCATCTCCACTGAAGAACTCTGGTGCTCTGTCAAAGTGACCATCGGGTTCTTGGTCACCACCCTGAGTCTTAGTGGTTCCAGATGTTTTCCATTTAAGAATGATGGAGGCCATTGTGTTCTTGGGGACCTTCAATGCTGGAGACATTATTTGATACCCTTCCCCAGATCTGTGCCTCGACACAATCCTGTCTCGGAGCTCTTACAGTTCCTGGTTTTTGTGGGACCTTATATAGACAAGCGTGTGCCTTTCCAAATCATGTCCAATCGATTGAATTTACCACAGGTGGACTCCAATCAAGTTGTAGAAACACAAGGATGATCAATGGAAACAGGATGCACCTGAGATCAATTTTGAGTCTCATGGCAAACTGTCTGAATTCTGCTTTTATTTGTATTAAATTCGCACACATTTCTAAAAACCTGTTTTTGCATAATCTTTATGGGGTATTGTGTGTAGATTACATCCATAAGGCTGTAACGTTACAAAATGTGGAAAAAGGCAAGGGGTCTGAATAGTTTCCAAATGCGCTGTTTAAAACCAAGTATACCAAAGATGTATAAAAAGCCTGTACATTTTCTTGGGATGAAAAGAAACTGCTCAAAATGGATTCTTGAGTCTACCAAGAACACGTCAAGACTGTCTTGTCAGGTCTGCGTTGACACTAACAGAGAGACAGAGAAGACTGTCTTGTCAGGTCTGCCTTGACACTGACAGAGAGACAGAGAAGAAGAATTCCATTGAACTAAGTCTGTGACATTCCTCCAGGAACATTTGCACTCTTACCTCCCGCTGTCTGCAAAATCAGCCACTATCATTTAGCATGAGTGAGAGGTGGAATGAGCCTTGGGGTAGCACTGACGAGGGAGTCTGTGTGTGTGTGTGTGTGTGTGTGTGTGTGTGTGTGTGTGTGTGTGTGTGTGTGTGTGTGTGTGTGTGTGTGTGTGTGTGTGTGTGTGTGTGTGTGAGAAAGCGTGTGTAAATACTGTATGTGTGTGTGTGTATGCTCGTGTGTGTGTCTATGTGTGTGTTTTCATCAGTGGGGTTTCTCTCGTCACGTCCCCTGTCTCTCTGCTAGGAGGGTCTGGGTGTGGGAGCCGGGTTCACAGAAGTCACCTGTCACTGGGCTCTTTACAACATGTCTCTGCGATACCGCTGGCCCGTCAATCAACTGCCATACGGCTGCGTCTGGGTGCCGTTGCAACGGGATCATAACAACAGGGGTAACACACCTCCCTGCAAAGCATGCTGGGATTGAAGCAATGATTTAAGCTATGATCTGGGGTGTAGGAGGGAAAAAGAAGGGCGAAGGAGTAGTTCAGAATGAAAAAAAGTAGCTTTAGCAAGACAGCAAAAATAGTGGGTGTGGGTAATTGTGTGTAAGAGGGAGGCAGATGGAAGGAACCAAAATAAGAAAATAATTAGAAGGGCAAAGTTAACCAGTGTATGGTGAGGAGAGTGTACCGAAAAGATGTTTAGAATATTATACACTAGTAGACACACGATTAGATAACATAACATCATAATCACATATATCATTAAAGGTATACATGCATATTGGTTGGGTATTATTTATGTTATTGTGGTTGGGTATTATGTATGTTATTGTGGTTGGGTATTATGTATGTTACTGGTTGGGTATTATACATGTTACTGGTTGGGTATTATGTATGTTATTGTGGTTGGGTATTATGTATGTTACTGGTTGGGTATTATGTATGTTATTGTGGTTGGGTTACTGGTTGGGTATTATGTATGTTATTGTGGTTGGGTATATGTATGTTATGTTGGGTATTACTGGTTGGGTATTATTATGTTATGTTATATGTTATTGGTTGGGTATTATGTATGTTATTTGGTTGGGTATTATGTATGTTATTTGGGTATTATATATTATGTTACTGGTTGGGTATTATGTATGTTACTGGTTGGGTATTATGTATGTTATGTTATTGTGGTTGGGTATTATGTATGTTACTGGTTGTTATTGTGGTTGGGTATTATGTATGGTTGGGTATTATACATGTTACTGGTTGGGTATTATGTATGTTATTGTGGTTGGGTATTATGTATGTTACTGGTTGGGTATTATGTATGTTTTTGTGGTTGGGTATTATGTATGTTATTGTGGTTGGGTATTATATATGTTTCTGGTTGGGTATTATGTATGTTACTGGTTGGGTATTATGTATGTTATTGTGGTTGGGTATTATATATGTTACTGGTTGGGTATTGTGTATGTTATTGTGGTTGGGTATTATACATGTTACTGGTTGGGTATTATACATGTTACTGGTTGGGTATTATGTATGTTAATGGTTGGGTATTATGTATGTTATTGTGGTTGGGTATTATGTATGTTACTGGTTGGGTATTATGTATGTTATTGTGGTTGGGTATTATGTATGTTATTGTGGTTGGGTATTATACATGTTACTGGTTGGGTATTATGTATGTTACTGGTTGGGTATTATGTTACTGGTTGGGTATTATGTATGTTACTGGTTGGGTATTATGTATGTTATTGTGGTTGGGTATTATACATGTTACTGGTTGGGTATTATGTATGTTACTGGTTATGTTACTGGTTGGGTTATGTTATGTTTATTGTGGTTGGGTATTATATATGTTACTGGTTGGGTATTATGTATGTTACTGGTTGGGTATTATGTATGTTATTGTGGTTGGGTATTATATATGTTACTGGTTGGGTATTATGTATGTTACTGGTTGGGTATTATGTATGTTATTGTGGTTGGGTATTATATATGTTACTGGTTGGGTATTATACATGTTACTGGTTGGGTATTATGTATGTTATTGTGGTTGGGTATTATGTATGTTACTGGTTGGGTATTATGTATGTTATTGTGGTTGGGTATTATGTATGTTATTGTGGTTGGGTATTATGTATGTTATTGTGGTTGGGTATTATACATGTTACTGGTTGGGTATTATACATGTTACTGGTTGGGTATTATGTATGTTACTGGTTGGGTATTATGTATGTTATTGTGGTTGGGTATTATGTATGTTATTGTGGTTGGGTATTATGTATGTTATTGTGGTTGGGTATTATGTATGTTATTGTGGTTGGGTATTATGTATGTTATTGTGGTTGGGTATTATGTATGTTATTGTGGTTGGGTATTATGTATGTTATTGTGGTTGGGTATTATGTATGTTACTGGTTGGGTATTATGTATGTTATTGTGGTTGGGTATTATGTATGTTACTGGTTGGGTATTATGTATGTTATTGTGGTTGGGTATTATGTATGTTATTGTGGTTGGGTATTATGTATGTTATTGTGGTTGGGTATTATACATGTTACTGGTTGGGTATTATACATGTTACTGGTTGGGTATTATGTATGTTATTGTGGTTGGGTATTATGTATGTTATTGTGGTTGGGTATTATACATGTTACTGGTTGGTTATTATACATGTTACTGGTTGGGTATTATGTATGTTACTGGTTGGGTATTATGTATGTTATTGTGGTTGGGTATTATACATGTTACTGGTTGGGTATTATGTATGTTATTGTGGTTGGGTATTATGTATGTTAGTGGTTGGGTATTATGTATGTTATTGTGGTTGGGTATTATGTATGTTATTGTGGTTGGGTATTATGTATGTTACTGGTTGGGTATTATGTATGTTATTGTGGTTGGGTATTATGTATGTTACTGGTTGGGTATTATGTATGTTATTGTGGTTGGGTATTATGTATGTTATTGTGGTTGGGTATTATGTATGTTACTGGTTGGGTATTATGTATGTTATTGTGGTTGGGTATTATGTATGTTACTGGTTGGGTATTATGTATGTTTATTGTGGTTGGGTATTATGTATGTTATTGTGGTTGGGTATTATGTATGTTACTGGTTGGGTATTATGTATGTTATTGTGGTTGGGTATTATGTATGTTACTGGTTGGGTATTATGTATGTTATTGTGGTTGGGTATTATGTATGTTATTGTGGTTGGGTATTATGTATGTTACTGGTTGGGTATTATGGTTATTGTGGTTGGGTATTATGTTATGGTTGGGTATTTATGTTTGGTTGGGTATTATGTATGTTATTGTGGTTGGGTATTATGTATGGTGGTTGGGTATTATGTATGTTTCTGGTTGGGTATTATGTATGTTACTGGTTGGGTATTATGTATGTTATTGTGGTTGGGTATTATGTATTATGTTACTGGTTGGGTATTATGTATGTTATTGTGGTTGGGTATTATGTGTTATGTATGTTATTGTGGTTGGGTATTATGTATGTTATTGTGGTTGGGTATTATATATGTTACTGGTTGGGTATTATGTATGTTACTGGTTGGGTATTATGTATGTTATTGTGGTTGGGTATTATATATGTACTGGTGGTTGGGTATTATGTATGTTATTGTGGTTGGGTATTATACATGTTACTGGTTTATGTTACTGGTTGTATGTTAATGGTTGGGTATTATGTATGTTATTGTGGTTGGGTATTATGTATGTTACTGGTTGGGTATTATGTATGTTATTGTGGTTGGGTATTATGTATGTTATTGTGGTTGGGTATTATACATGTTACTGGTTGGGTATTATGTATGTTACTGGTTGGGTATTATATGTTACTGGTTGGGTATTATGGTTGTGGTTGGGTATTATGTTACTGGTTGGGTATTATATGTTACTGGTTGGGTATTATGTATGTTATTGTGTTGGGTATTATGTATGTTATTGTGGTTATTATTATATATGTTACTGGTTGGGTATTATGTATGTTACTGGTTGGGTATTATGTATGTTATTGTGGTTGGGTATTATATATGTTACTGGTTGGGTATTATGTATGTTACTGGTTGGGTATTATGTATGTTATTGTGGTTGGGTATTATATATGTTACTGGTTGGGTATTATGTATGTTACTGGTTGGGTATTATGTATGTTATTGTGGTTGGGTATTATGTATGTTATTGTGGTTGGGTATTATGTATGTTATTGTGGTTGGGTATTATGTATGTTATTGTGGTTGGGTATTATGTATGTTATTGTGGTTGGGTATTATGTATGTTATTGTGGTTGGGTATTTATGTTGTGGTTGGGTATTTATGTTATGTTATTGTGGTTGGGTATTATGTATGTTATTGTGGTTGGGTATTATGTATGTTATTGTGGTTGGGTATTATGTATGTTATTGTGGTTGGGTATTTATGTATGTTATTGTGTTTATGTATGTTATTGTGGTTGGGTATTATGTATGTTATTGTGGTTGGGTATTATGTATGTTATTGTGGTTGGGTATTATGTATGTTATTGTGGTTGGGTATTATGTATGTTACTGGTTGGGTATTATTTATGTTATTGTGGTTGGGTATTATGTATGTTATGTTATTGTGGTTGGGTATTATTATGTATGTTATTGTGGTTGGGTATTATGTATGTTATTGTGGTTGGGTATTATGTATGTTACTGGTTGGTTATTATGTATGTTATTGTGGTTGGGTATTATGTATGTTATTGTGGTTGGGTATGTTACTGGTTGTATGTATGTTATTGTGGTTGGGTATTATGTATGTTATTGTGGTTGGGTATTATGTATGTTACTGGTTGGGTATTATGTATGTTATTGTGGTTGGGTATTATGTATGTTATTGTGGTTGGGTATTATGTATGTTATTGTGGTTGGGTATTATGTATGTTACTGGTTGGGTATTATGTATGTTATTGTGGTTGGGTATTATGTATGTTACTGGTTGGGTATTATGTATGTTATTGTGGTTGGGTATTATGTATGTTATTGTGGTTGGGTATTATGTATGCTACTGGTTGGGTATTATATATGTTACTGGTTGGGTATTATGTATGTTATTGTGGTTGGGTATTATACATGTTACTGGTTGGGTATTATGTATGTTATTGTGGTTGGGTATTATGTATGTTACTGGTTGGGTATTATGTATGTTACTGGTTGGGTATTATGTATGTTATTGTGGTTGGGTATTATGTATGTTATTGTGGATGGGTATTATGTATGTTACTGGTTGGGTATTATGTATGTTATTGTGGTTGGGTATTATGTATGTTATGTATTTATATGTGGTTGGGTATTATGTATGTTACTGGTTGGGTATTATGTATGTTATTGTGGTTGGGGTATTATGGTTGGGTATTATGTATGTTATTGTGGTTGGGTATTATGTATGTTACTGGTTGGGTATTATGTATGTTATTGTGGTTGGGTATTATGTATGTTATTGTGGTTGGGTATTATATATGTTACTGGTTGGGTATTATGTATGTTACTGGTTGGGTATTATGTATGTTTATTATGTATGTTACTGGTTGGGTATTATGTATGTTATTGTGGTTGGGTATTATGTATGTTATTGTGGTTGGGTATTATGTATGTTATTGTGGTTGGGTATTATGTATGTTACTGGTTGGGTATTATGTATATTACTGGTTGGGTATTATGTATGTTATTGTGGTTGGGTATTATGTATGTTATTGTGGTTGGGTATTATGTATGTTATTGTGGTTGGGTATTATGTATGTTATTGTGGTTGGGTATTATGTATGTTATTGTGGTTGGGTATTATGTATGTTATTGTGGTTGGGTATTATGTATGTTATTGTGGTTGGGTATTATGTTATTATGTATGTTATTGGTTGGGTATTATATGTTACTGGTTGGGTATTATGTATGTTATTGTGGTTGGGTATTATGTATGTTACTGGTTGGGTATTATGTATGTTATTGTGGTTGGGTATTATGTATGTTATTGTGGTTGGGTATTATGTATGTTATTGTGGTTGGGTATTATGTTATGTTACTGGTTGGGTATTATATGTTATTGTGGTTGGGTATTATGTATGTTATTGTGGTTGGGTATTATGTATGTTATTGTGGTTGGGTATTATATGTTATGTTATGTATGTGGTTGGGTATTATGTATGTTATTGTGGTTGGGTATTATGTATGTTATGTTATTGTGGTTGGGTATTATGTATGTTACTGGTTGGGTATTATTTATGTTATTGTGGTTGGGTATTATGTATGTTATTGTGGTTGGGTATTATGTATGTTATTGTGGTTGGGTATTATGTATGTTATTGTGGTTGGGTATTATGTATGTTATTGTGGTTGGGTATTATGTATGTTATTGTGGTTGGGTATTATTATGTTACTGGTTGGGTATTATGTATGTTATTGTGGTTGGGTATTATGTATGTTATTGTGGTTGGGTATTATTATGTTATGTTATATGTTACTGGTTGGGTATTATGTATGTTATTGTGGTTGGGTATTATGTATGTTATTGTGGTTGGGTATTATGTATGTTACTGGTTGGGTATTATGTATGTTATTGTGGTTGGGTATTATGTATGTTATGTATTATTATGTTACTGGTTGGGTATTATGTATGTTACTGGTTGGGTATTATATATGTTACTGGTTGGGTATTATATATGTTACTGGTTGGGTATTATGTATGTTATTGTGGTTGGGTATTATACATGTTACTGGTTGGGTATTATGTATGTTACTGGTTGGGTATTATGTATGTTATTGTGGTTGGGTATTATGTATGTTATTGTGGTTGGGTATTATGTATGTTACTGGTTGGGTATTATGTATGTTATTGTGGTTGGGTATTATGTATGTTATTGTGGTTGGGTATTATGTATGTTATTGTGGTTGGGTATTATATGTTATGTATGTTACTGGTTGGGTATTATGTATGTTACTGTTATTGTGGTTGGGTATTATGTATGTTATTGTGGTTGGGTATTATGTATGTTATTGTGGTTGGGTATTATGTATGTTATTGTGGTTGGGTATTATGTATGTTATTGTGGTTGGGTATTATGTATGTTATTGTGGTTGGGTATTATGTATGTTATTGTGGTTGGGTATTATGTATGTTATTGGTTGGGTATTATGTATGTTATTGTGGTTGGGTATTATGTATGTTATTGTGGTTGGGTATTATGTATGTTATTGTGGTTGGGTATTATGTATGTTACTGGTTGGGTATTTATGTTACTGGTTGGGTATTATGGTTGGGTATTATGTATGTTATTGTGGTTGGGTATTATATGTTATGTTACTGGTTGGGTATTATGTATGTTACTGGTTGGGTATTATGTATGTTATTGTGGTTGGGTATTATGTATGTTATTGTGGTTGTGGATATGTTTATGGTTATAAACAGTGAACGTGGTGAAATTTGGGTATTATGTATGTTATTTGGTTTGGGTTATGTATGTTATTGTGGTTGGGTATTATGTATGTTATTGTGGTTGGGTATTATATATGTTATTGTGGTTGGGTATTATGTATGTTACTGGTTGGGTATTATGTATGTTATTGTGGTTGGGTATTTATGTTACTGGTTGTTATACATGTTACTGGTTGGGTATTATGTATGTTACTGGTTGGGTATTATGTATGTTATTGTGGTTGGGTATTATTATGGTTATATTATGTATGTTATTGTGGTTGGGTATTATGTATGTGGGTATTATGTATGTGGGTATTGGTTGGGTATTATTATGTTACTGGTATTATGTATGTTATTGTTGGGTATTATATGTTATTGTGGTTGGGTATTATGTATGTTACTGGTTGGGTATTATGTATGTTATTGTGGTTGGGTATTATGTATGTTATTGTGGTTGGGTATTATGTATGTTATTGTGGTTGGGTATTATGTATGTTACTGGTTGGGTATTATGTATGTTATTGTGGTTGGGTATTATGTATGTTATTGTGGTTGGGTATTATGTATGTTATTGTGGTTGGGTATTATGTATGTTATTGTGGTTGGGTATTATGTATGTTATTGTGGTTGGGTATTATGTATGTTACTGGTTGGGTATTATGTATGTTATTGTGGTTGGGTATTATGTATGTTATTGTGGTTGGGTATTATGTATGTTATTGTGGTTGGGTATTATACATGTTATTGTGGTTGGGTATTATGTATGTTACTGGTTGGGTATTATGTATGTTATTGTGGTTGGGTATTATGTATGTTATTGTGGTTGTGTATTATATATGTTATTGTGGTTGGGTATTATGTATGTTATTGTGGTTGGGTATTATGTATGTTATTGTGGATGGGTATTATATATGTTATTGGTTGGGTATCATGTATGTTACTGGTTGTATTATGTATGTTACTGGTTGGGTATTATATATGTTATTGTGGTTGGGTATTATTATGTTATTGTGGTTGGGTATTATGTATGTTACTGGTTGGGTATTATGTATGTTATTGTGGTTATTATGTATGTTGCTGGTTGGTTGGGTATTATTATGTATTGTGGTTGGGTATTATGTATGTGGTTGGGTATTATGTATGTTTATGTATGTTATTGTGGTTGGGTATTATATATGTTACTGGTTGGGTATTATGTATGTTATTGTGTTGGGTATTATGTATGTTACTGGTTGGGTATTATATGTTATTGTGGTTGGGTATTATGTATGTTACTGTATTTGGGTATTATGTATGTTATTGTGGTTGGGTATTATGTTATTGTGGTTGGGTATTATATATGTGGTTGGGTATTTATGTTATGTTATTATGTATGTTATTTGGGTATTATGTATGTTACTGGTTGGGTATTATGTATGTTATTGTGGTTGGGTATTATGTATGTTATTGTGGTTGGGTATTATGTATGTTACTGGTTGGGTATTATGTATGTTACTGGTTGGGTATTATGTATGTTATTGTGGTTGGGTATTATGTATGTTATTTGGTTGGGTATTATGTATGTTATTGTGGTTGGGTATTATGTATGTTACTGGTTGGGTATTATATGTTATTGTGGTTGGGTATTATGTATGTTATTGTGGTTGGGTATTATGTATGTTATTGTGGTTGGGTATTATGTATGTTACTGGTTGGGTATTATGTATGTTATGTTATTATGTATGTTATTGTGGTTGGGTATTATTATGTTATGTTATACATGTGGTTGGGTATTATGTATGTTACTGGTTGGGTATTATATATGTTATTGTGGTTGGGTATTATGTATGTTATTGTGGTTGGGTATTATGTATGTTACTGGTTGGGTATTATGTATGTTACTGGTTGTATTATGTATGTTATTTGGGTATTATGTATGTTATTGTGGTTGGGTATGTATGTTACTGGTTGGGTATTATGTATGTGGTTGGGTATTATGTATGTTATTGTGGTTGGGTATTATGTATGTTATTGTGGTTGGGGGTATGTTATTGGTTGGGTATTATATATGTTATGTATTATGTATGTTACTGGTTGGGTATTATGTATGTTATTGTGGTTGGGTATTATGTATGTTACTGGTTGGGTATTATATATGTTACTGGTTGGGTATTATATATGTTATGTGTATGTTATTGTGGTTGGGTATATTGTGGTTGGGTATTATGTATGTTACTGGTTGGGTATTATGTATGTTATTGTGGTTGGGTATTATGTATGTTATTGTGGTTGGGTATTATGTATGTTATTGTGGTTGGGTATTATGTATGTTATTGTGGTTGGGTATAATGTATGTTATTGTGGTTGGGTATTATGTATATGTTATTGTGGTTGGGTATTATGTATGTTACTGGTTGGGTATTATGTATGTTATTGTGGTTGGGTATTATGTATGTTATTGTGGTTGGGTATTATGTATGTTATTGTGGTTGTATTATATGTGGTTGGGTATTATGTATGTTATTGTGGTTGGGTATTATGTATGTTATATGTGGTTGGGTATTATGTATGTTATTGTGGTTGGGTATTATTATGTTATTGTGGTTGGGTATTATATATGTTACTGGTTGGGTATTATGTATGTTATTGTGGTTGGTATTATGTATGTTATGGTTATATGTGGTTGGGTATTATGTTACTGGTTGGGGGTTATTGTGGTTATTATATGTTATGTTATTGTGGTTGGGTATTATGTATGTTATGGTGGTTGGGTATTATGTATGTTACTGGTTGGGTATTATGTATGTTATTGTGGTTGGGTATTATGTTACTGGTTGTTATGTTATATGTGGTTGGGTATTATTATGTATGTTATTGTGGTTGGGTATTATGTATGTTATTGTGGTTGGGTATTATGTATGTTATTGTGGTTGGGTATTATGTATGTTATTGTGGATGGGTATTATGTATGTTACTGGTTGGGTATTATGTATGTTACTGGTTGGGTATTATATATGTTACTGTTGGGTATTATGTATGTTATTGTGGTTGGGTATTATATATGTTATTCTGGTTGGGTATTATATATGTTATTGTGGTTTGGGTATTATTGTGGTTGGGTATGTATGTTATTGTGGTTGGGTATTATGTATGTTATTGTGGTTGGGTATTTGTATGTTATGGTTGGGTATTATGTATGTTATTGTGGTTGGGTATTATGTATGTTACTGGTTGGGTATTATGTATGTTATTGTGGTTGGGTATTATGTATGTTATTGTGGTTGGGTATTATGTATGTTATTGTGGTTGGGTATTATGTATGTTATTGTGGTTGGGTATTATGTATGTTATTGTGGTTGGGTATTATGTATGTTATTGTGGTTGGGTATTATGTATGTTATTGTGGTTGGGTATTATGTATGTTATTGTGGTTGGGTATTATGTATGTTATTGTGGTTGGGTATTATGTATGTTATTGTGGTTGGGTATTATGTATGTTATTGTGGTTGGGTATTATGTATGTTATTGTGGTTGGGTATTATGTATGTTACTGGTTGGGTATGTTATTATGTTATGGTTTATTTGTATGTTACTGGTTGGGTATTATGTATGTTACTGGTTGGGTATTATGTATGTTATTGTGGTTGGGTATTATGTTATTGTGGTTGGGTATTATGTATGTTATTGTGGTTGGGTATTATGTATGTTATTGTGGTTGGGTATTATGTATGTTTTTGTGGTTGGGTATTATGTATGTTATGTATATTGTGGTTGGGTATTGTGTATGTTATTGTGGTTGGGTATTATGTATGTTATTGTGGTTGGGTATTATGTATGTTACTGGTTGGGTATTATGTATGTTATTGTGGTTGGGTATTATGTATGTTATTGTGGTTGGGTATTATGTATGTTATTGTGGTTGGGTATTATATATGTTACTGGTTGGGTATTATATATGTTACTGGTTGGGTATTATGTATGTTATTGTGGTTTGTGTATGTTACTGGTTGGGTATTATATGTTATTGTGGTTGGGTATTATATGTTATGTTATTGTGGTTGGGTATTATTATGTTATGTTATTGTGGTTGGGTATTATGTATGTTATATGTTACTGGTTGGGTATTATGTATGTTATTGTGGTTGGGTATTATGTATGTTATTGTGGTTGGGTATTATGTATGTTATTGTGGTTGGGTATTATGTATGTTATTGTGGTTGGGTATTATGTATGTTATTGTGGTTGGGTATTATATATGTTATTGTGGTTGGGTATTATGTATGTTATTGTGGTTGGGTATTATGTATGTTATTGTGGTTGGGTATTATGTATGTTATTGTGGTTGGGTATTATGTATGTTATTGGTTGGGTATTATGTATGTTATTGTGGTTGGGTATTATGTATGTTATTGTGGTCGGGTATTATGTATGTTATTGTGGTTGGGTATTATGTATGTTATTGTGGTTGGGTATTATGTATGTTATGTATTATGTTATTGTGGTTGGGTATTATGTATGTTATTGTGGTTGGGTATTATGTATGTTACTGGTTGGGTATTATGTATGTTATTGTGGTTGGGTATTATGTATGTTATGGGTTATATGTTACTGGTTGGGTATTATGTATGTTACTGGTTGGGTATTATGTATGTTATTGTGGTTGGGTATTATGTATGTTATTTGTGGTTGGGTATTATGTATGTTACTGGTTGGGTATTATGTATGTTATTGTGGTTGGGTATTATGTATGTTATTGTGGTTGGGTATTATGTATGTTACTGGTTGGGTATTATGTATGTTACTGGTTGGGTATTATGTATGTTATTGTGGTTGGGTATTATGTATGTTATTGTGGTTGGGTATTATGTATGTTATTGTGGTTGGGTATTATGTATGTTACTGGTTGGGTATTATATATGTTACTGGTTGGGTATTATGTATGTTATTGTGGTTGGGTATTATATATGTTATTGTGGTTGGGTATTATGTATGTTACTGGTTGGTATTATGTATGGTTGGGTATTATGTATGTTATTGTGGTTGGGTATTATGTATGTTATTGTGGTTGGGTATTATGTATGTTATATGTATGTTATTGTGGTTGGGTATTATGTATGTTATTGTGGTTGGGTATTATGTATGTTATTGTGGTTGGGTATTATGTATGTTATTGTGGTTGGGTATTATGTATGTTATTGGTTGGGTATTATGTATGTTATTGTGGTTGGGTATTATGTATGTTATTGTGGTTGGGTATTATGTATGTTATTGTGGTTGGGTATTATGTATGTTATTGTGGTTGGGTATTATGTATGTTATTGTGGTTGGGTATTATGTATGTTATTGTGGTTGGGTATTATATATGTTATTGTGGTTGGGTATTATGTATGTTATTGTGGTTGGGTATTATGTATGTTACTGGTTGGGTATTATACATGTTACTGGTTGGGTATTATGTATGTTACTGGTTGGGTATTATGTATGTTATTGTGGTTGGGTATTATACATGTTACTGGTTGGGTATTATGTATGTTACTGGTTGGGTATTATGTATGTTATTGTGGTTGGGTATTATGTATGTTACTGGTTGGGTATTATATATGTTACTGGTTGGGTATTATGTATGTTATTGTGGTTGGGTATTATGTATGTTATTGTGGTTGGGTATGTTACTGGTTGGGTATTATGTATGTTATTGTGGTTGGGTATTATGTATGTTATTGTGGTTGGGTATGTTTATGTATGTTACTGGTTGGGTATTATGTATGTTATTGTGGTTGGGTATTATGTATGTTATTGTGGTTGGGTATTATGTTATGTTTATTATGTATGTTACTGGTTGGGTATTATGTATGTTATTGTGGTTGGGTATTATGTATGTTACTGGTTGGGTATTATATATGTTACTGGTTGGGTATTATGTATGTTATTGTGGTTGGGTATTTATGTTATGTTATTGTGGTTGGGTATTATATGTTATTGTGGTTGGGTATTATGTATGTTACTGGTTGGGTATTATGTATGTTATTGTGGTTGGGTATTATATGTTATGTTATTGTGGTTGGGTATTATGTATGTTATTGTGGTTGGGTATTATGTATGTTATTGTGGTTGGGTATTATGTATGTTATTGTGGTTGGGTATTATGTATGTTATTGTGGTTGGGTATTATGGTTGGGTATTATGTATGTTATTGTGGTTGGGTATTATGTATGTTATTGTGGTTGGGTATTATTATGTTATGTTATTGTGGTTTGGGTATTATGTATGTTGGTTGGGTATTATGTATGGTTGGGTATTATGTATGTTATTGTGGTTGGGTATTATGTATGTTATTGTGGTTGGGTATTATGTATGTTATTGTGGTTGGGTATTATGTATGTTATTGTGGTTGGGTATTATGTATGTTATGTATATTATGTATGTTACTGGTTGGGTATTATGTATGTTACTGGTTGGGTATTATATATGTTACTGGTTGGGTATTATGTATGTTATTGTGGTTGGGTATTATGGGTATTATATATGTTATGTTACTGGTTGGGTATTATGTATGTTATTGTGGTTGGGTATTATGTATGTTATTGTGGTTGGGTATTATGTATGTTATTGTGGTTGGGTATTATGTATGTTATTGTGGTTGGGTATTATGTATGTTATTGTGGTTGGGTATTATGTATGTTATTGTGGTTGGGTATTATGTATGTTATGTTATTGTGGTTGGGTATTATATATTTACTGGTTGGGTATTATGTATGTTATTGTGGTTGGGTATTATGTATGTTATTGTGGTTGGGTATTATGTATGTTATTGTGGTTGGGTATTATGTATGTTATTGTGGTTGGGTATTATGTATGTTATTGTGGTTGGGTATTATGTATGTTATTGTGGTTGGGTATTATGTATGTTATTGTGGTTGGGTATTTATGTTATGTATTATGTATGTTACTGGTTGGGTATTATGTATGTTATTGTGGTTGGGTATTATGTATGTTATTGTGGTTGGGTATTATGTATGTTACTGGTTGGGTATTATGTATGTTATTGTGGTTGGGTATTATGTATGTTATTTGGTTGGGTATTATGGTTTGGGTATTATGTATGTTATTGGTTGTTACTGTTGGGTATTATGTATGTTATTGTGGTTGGGTATTATGTATGTTATTGTGGTTGGGTATTATGTATGTTATTGTGGTTGGGTATTATGTATATGTTATTGGTTGGGGTTACTGGTTGGGTATTATGTATGTTATTGTGGTTGGGTATTATGTATGTTATTGGTTGGGTATTATGTATGTTATTGTGGTTGGGTATTATGTATGTTATTGTGGTTGGGTATTATGTATGTTATTGTGGTTGGGTATTATGTATGTTATTGTGGTTGGGTATTATGTATGTTATTGTGGTTGGGTATTATGTATGTTATTGTGGTTGGGTATTGTGTATGTTATTGTGGTCGGGTATTATATATGTTACTGGTTGGGTATTATGTATGTTATTGTGGATGGGTATTATGTATGTTATTGTGGTTGGGTATTATATATGTTATTGTGGTTGGGTATTATATATGTTACTGGTTGGGTATTATGTATGTTACTGGTTGGGTATTATGTATGTTATTGTGGTTGGGTATTATATATGTTATTGTGGTTGGGTATTATGTATGTTATTGTGGTTGGGTATTATGTATGTTACTGGTTGGGTATTATGTATGTTATTGTGGTTGGGTATTATGTATGTTATTGTGGTTGGGTATTATGTATGTTATTGTGGTTGGGTATTATGTATGTTATTGTGGTTGGGTATTATGTATGTTATTGTGGTTGGGTATTATATATGTTACTGGTTGGGTATTATGTATGTTATTGTGGTTGGGTATTATGTATGTTATTGGTTGGGTATTATGTATGTTATTGTGGTTGGGTATTATATATGTTATTGTGGTTGGGTATTATATATGTTACTGGTTGGGTATTGTGTATGTTATTGTGGTTGGGTATTATGTATGTTATTGTGGTTGGGTATTATGTATGTTATTGTGGTTGGGTATTATGTATGTTATTGTGGTTGGGTATTATGTATGTTATTGTGGTTGGGTATTATGTATGTTATTGGTTGGGTATTATGTATGTTATTGGTTGGGTATTATGTATGTTATTGTGGTTGGGTATTATGTATGTTATTGTGGTTGGGTATTATGTATGTTATTGTGGTTGGGTATATATATGTTATTTTATGTATGTTATTTTGGTTGGGTATTATGTATGTTATTGTGGTTGGGTATTATATATGTTACTGGTTGGGTATTATGTATGTTATTGTGGTTGGGTATTATGTATGTTATTGTGGTTGGGTATTATGTATGTTATTGTGGTTGGGTATTATGTATGTTATTGTGGTTGGGTATTATGTATGTTATTGTGGTTGGGTATTATGTATGTTATTTGGTTGGGTATTATGTATTATGTTATTGTGGTTGGGTATTATGTATGTTATTGTGGTTGGGTATTATGTATGTTATTGTGGTTGGGTATTGTGTATGTTATTGTGGTTGGGTATTATGTATGTTATTGTGGTTGGGTATTATGTTATTGGTTGTTATTGTGGTTGGGTATTATGTATGTTATTGTGGTTGGGTATTATGTATGTTATTGTGGTTGGGTATTATGTATGGTTGGTTGGGTATTATGTATGTTATGTTATTGTGGTTGGGTATTATGTATGGGTTATTGTGGTTGGGTATTATGTATGTTATTGTGGTTGGGTATTATATATGTTACTGGTTGGGTATTATGTATGTTATTGTGGTTGGGTATTATGTATGTTATTGTGGTTGGGTATTATGTATGTTATTGTGGTTGGGTATTATGTATGTTACTGGTTGTATGTTATTGTGGTTGGGTATTATGTATGTTATTGTGGTTGGGTATTATGTATGTTATTGTGGTTGGGTATTATGTATGTTATTGTGGTTGGGTATTATGTATGTTATTGTGGTTGGGTATTATTATGTTATTGTGGTTGGGTATTATATGTGGTTGGGTATTATATATGTTATTGTGGTTGGGTATTATGTATGTTATTGTGGTTGGGTATTATATATGTTACTGGTTGGGTATTATGTATGTTATTGTGGTTGGGTATTATGTATGTTACTGGTTGGGTATTATGTATGTTATTGTGGTTGGGTATTATGTATGTTATTGTGGTTGGGTATTATGTATGTTATTGTGGTTGGGTATTATGTATGTTATTGTTGTTGGGTATTATGTATGTTATTGTGGTTGGGTATTGTGTATGTTATTGTGGTTGGGTATTATATATGTTACTGGTTGGGTATTATGTATGTTATTGTGGTTGGGTATTATGTATGTTATTGTGGTTGGGTATTATATATGTTATTGTGGTTGGGTATTATATATGTTACTGGTTGGGTATTATGTATGTTATTGTGGTTGGGTATTATTATGTATGTTATATGTGGTTGGGTATTATGTATGTTATTGTGGTTGGGTATTATGTATGTTATTGTGGTTGGGTATTATGTATGTTATTGTGGTTGGGTATTATGGTTATTATGGTTGGGTATTATGTATGTTATTGTGGTTGGGTATTATGTATGTTATTGTGGTTGGGTATTATGTATGTTATTGTGGTTGGGTATTATGTATGTTATTGTGGTTGGGTATTATATATGTTATGTTATTGTGGTTGGGTATTATGTATGTTATTGTGGTTGGGTATTATGTTATATGTTACTGGTTGGGTATTATGTATGTTATTGTGGTTGGGTATTATTGTTATTGTGGTTGGGTATTATGTATGTTATTGTGGTTGGGTATTATGTATGTTATTGTGGTTGGGTATTATGTATGTTATTGTGGTTGGGTATTATGTATGTTATTGTGGTTGGGTATTATGTATGTTATTGTGGTTGGGTATTATTATGTTATTGTGGTTGGGTATTATGTATGTTATTGTGGTTGGGTATTATATATGTTATTGTGGTTGGGTATTATGTATGTTATTGTGGTTGGGTATTATATATGTTACAGGTTGGTATTATGTATGTTATTGTGGTTGGGTATTATGTATGTTATTGTGGTTGGGTATTATATATGTTATGTTATATGTTACTGGTTGGGTATTATGTATGTTATTGTGGTTGGGTATTATATATGTTATTGTGGTTGGGTATTATGTATGTTATTGTGGTTGGGTATTATATATGTTACTGGTTGGGTATTATGTATGTTATTGTGGTTGGGTATTATGTATGTTATTGGTTGGGTATTATGTATGTTATTGTGGTTGGGTATTATGTATGTTATTGTGGTTGGGTATTATGTATGTTATTGTGGTTGGGTATTATGTATGTTATTTGGTTGGGTATTATGTATGTTACTGGTTGGGTATTATGTATGTTATTGTGGTTGGGTATTATGTATGTTATTGTGGTTGGGTATTATGTATGTTATTGTGGTTGGGTATTATATATGTTACTGGTTGGGTATTATGTATGTTATTGTGGTTGGGTATTATGTATGTTATTGTGGTTGGGTATTATATATGTTATTGTGGTTGGGTATTATATATGTTACTGGTTGGGTATTATGTATGTTATTGTGGTTGGGTATGTTATTGTGGTTGGGTATTATGTATGTTATTGTGGTTGGGTATTATGTATGTTATTGTGGTTGGGTATTATGTATGTTATTGTGGTTGGGTATTATGTATGTTATTGTGGTTGGGTATTATGTATGTTATTGTGGTTGGGTATTATATATGTTATTGTGGTTGGGTATTATATATGTTACTGGTTGGGTATTGTGTATGTTATTGTGATTGGGTATTATGTATGTTACTGGTTGGGTATTATGTATGGTTGGGTATTATGTATGTTATTGTGGTTGGGTATTATGTATGTTATTGTGGTTGGGTATTATGTATGTTATTGTGGTTGGGTATTATGTATGTTATTGTGGTTGGGTATTATGTATGTTATTGTGGTTGGGTATTATGTATGTTATTGTGGTTGGGTATTATGTATGTTATTGTGGTTGGGTATTATGTATGTTATTGTGGTTGGGTATTATGTATGTTACTGGTTGGGTATTATGTATGTTATTGTGGTTGGGTATTATGTATGTTATTTGGTTGGGTATTATGTATGTTATTGTGGTTGGGTATTATGTATGTTATTGTGGTTGGGTATTATGTATGTTATTGTGGTTGGGTATTATGTTATGTTACTGGTTGGGTATTATGTATGTTACTGGTTAGGTAAGATGTTATGTATTTATTGTGGTTGGGTATTATATATGTTACTGGTTGGGTATTGTGTATGTTATTGTGGTTGGGTATTTATGTTATTATGGTTTATTATGTATGTGGTTGGGTATTATGTATGTTATTGTGGTTGGGTATTATGTATGTTATTGTGGTTGGGTATTATGTATGTTATTGTGGTTGGGTATTATGTATGTTATTTGGTTGGGTATTATGTATGTTATTGTGGTTGGGTATTATGTATGTTATTGTGGTTGGGTATTATGTATGTTATTGTGGTTGGGTATTATATATGTTACTGGTTGGGTATTATGTATGTTATTGTGGATGGGTATTATGTATGTTATTGTGGTTGGGTATTATATATGTTATTGTGGTTGGGTATTATATATGTTACTGGTTGGGTATTGTGTATGTTATTGTGGTTGGGTATTAAGTATGTTATTGTGGTTGGGTATTATGTATGTTATTGTTTGGGTATTATGTATGTTATTGTGGTTGGGTATTATGTATGTTATTGTGGTTGGGTATTATGTATGTTATTGTGGTTGGGTATTATGTATGTTATTGTGGTTGGGTATTATGTATGTTATTGTGGTTGGGTATTATGTATGTTATTGGTTGGGTATTATGTATGTTATTGTGATTGGGTTTTATGTATGTTATTGTGGTCGGGTATTATTATTATTTGTTATTGGTTGGGTATTATGTATGGTATTATGTATGTTATTGTGGTTGGGTATTATGTATGTTATTGTGGTTGGGTATTATGTATGTTATTGTGGTTGGGTATTATGTATGTTATTGTGGTTGGGTATTATATATGTTATTGTGGTTGGATATTATGTATGTTATTGTGGTTGGGTATTATATATGTTACTGGTTGGGTATTATGTATGTTATTGTGGTTGGGTATTATGTATGTTATTGGTTGGGTATTATGTATGTTATTGTGGTTGGGTATTATGTATGTTATTGTGGTTGGGTATTATGTATGTTATTGTGGTTGGGTATTATGTATGTTATTGTGGTTGGGTATTATGTATGTTATTGTGGTTGGGTATTATGTATGTTGTTGTGGTTGGGTATGTTACTGTTTGGGTATTATGTATGTTATTGTGGTTGGGTATTATGTATGTTATTGTGGTTGGGTATTATATATGTTATTGTGGTTGGGTATTATATATGTTACTGGTTGGGTATTATGTATGTTATTGTGGTTGGGTATTATGTATGTTATTGTGGTTGGGTATTATGTATGTTATTGTGGTTGGGTATTATGTATGTTATTGTGGTTGGGTATTATGTATGTTATTGTGTTTGGGTATTATGTATGTTATTTGGTTGGGTATTATGTATGTTATTGTGGTTGGGTATTATGTATGTTATTGTGGTTGGGTATTATGTATGTTATTGTGGTTGGGTATTATGTATGTTATTGTGGTTGGGTATTATATATGTTATTGTGGTTGGGTATTATGTATGTTATTGTGGTTGGGTATTATATATGTTACTGGTTGGGTATTATGTATGTTATTGTGGTTGGGTATTATGTATGTTATTGTGGTTGGGTATTATGTATGTTATTGTGGTTGGGTATTATGTATGTTATTGTGGTTGGGTATTATGTATGTTATTGTGGTTGGGTATTATGTATGTTATTGTGGTTGGGTATTATATATGTTATTGTGGTTGGGTATTATGTATGTTATTGTGGTTGGGTATTATATATGTTATTGTGGTTGGGTATTATGTATGTTATTGTGGTTGGTATTATATATGTTACAGGTTGGGTATTATGTATGTTATTGTGGTTGGGTATTATGTATGTTATTGGTTGGGTATTATGTATGTTACTGGTTGGGTATTATATATGTTACTGGTTGGGTATTATGTATGTTATTGTGGTTGGGTATTATATATGTTATTGTGGTTGGGTATTATGTATGTTATTGTGGTTGGGTATTATATATGTTACTGGTTGGGTATTATGTATGTTATTGTGGTTGGGTATTATGTATGTTATTGGTTGGGTATTATGTATGTTATTGTGGTTGGGTATTATGTATGTTATTGTGGTTGGGTATTATGTATGTTATTGTGGTTGGGTATTATGTATGTTATTGGTTGGGTATTATGTATGTTACTGGTTAGGTATTATGTATGTTATTGTGGTTGGGTATTATGTATGTTATTGTGGTTGGTTATTGTGTATGTTATTGTGGTTGGGTATTATATATGTTACTGGTTGGGTATTATGTATGTTATTGTGGATGGGTATTATGTATGTTATTGTGGTTGGGTATTATATATGTTATTGTGGTTGGGTATTATATATGTTACTGGTTGGGTATTGTGTATGTTATTG
Organism: Oncorhynchus masou masou; assembly: GCF_036934945.1. NCBI lineage: Eukaryota > Metazoa > Chordata > Actinopteri > Salmoniformes > Salmonidae > Oncorhynchus > Oncorhynchus masou. Next base: position 24,808,248 of record NC_088237.1, on the reverse strand, counting down.
TGGTTGGGTATTATGTATGTTATTGTGGTTGGGTATTATGTATGTTATTGTGGTTGGGTATTATGTATGTTATTGTGGTTGGGTATTATGTATGTTATTGTGGTTGGGTATTATGTATGTTATTGTGGTTGGTTATTGTGTATGTTATTGTGGTTGGGTATTATATATGTTATTGTGGTTGGCTATTATATATGTTACTGGTTGGGTATTGTGTATGTTATTGTGGTTGGGTATTATATATGTTACTGGTTGGGTATTATGTATGTTATTGTGGTTGGGTATTATGTATGTTATTGTGGTTGGGTATTATGTATGTTATTGTGGTTGGGTATTATGTATGTTATTGTGGTTGGGTATTATGTATGTTATTGTGGTTGGGTATTATGTATGTTATTGTGGTTGGGTATTATGTATGTTATTGTGGTTGGGTATTGTGTATGTTATTGTGGTTGGGTATTATATATGTTACTGGTTGGGTATTATGTATGTTATTGTGGTCGGGTATTATGTATGTTATTGTGGTTGGGTATTATGTATGTTATTGTGGTTGGGTATTATGTATGTTATTGTGGTTGGGTATTATGTATGTTATTGGTTGGGTATTATGTATGTTACTGGTTGGGTATTATATATGTTATTGTGGTTGGGTATTATATATGTTACTGGTTGGGTATTATGTATGTTATTGTGGTTGGGTATTATGTATGTTATTGTGGTTGGGTATTATGTATGTTACTGGTTGGGTATTATGTATGTTATTGTGGTTGGGTATTATGTATGTTACTGGTTAGGTATTATGTATGTTACTGGTTGGGTATTATGTATGTTATTGTGTTTGGGTATTATGTATGTTACTGGTTAGGTATTATGTATGTTACTGGTTGGGTATTATGTATGTTACTGGTTGGGTATTATGTATGTTACTGGTTGGGTATTATGTATGTTACTGGTTGGGTATTATGTATGTTATTGTGGTTGGGTATTATGTATGTTACTGGTTGGGTATTATGTATGTTATTGTGGTTGGGTATTATGTATGTTATTGTGGTTGGGTATTATGTATGTTACTGGTTGGGTATTATGTATGTTATTGTGGTTGGGTATTATGTATGTTACTGGTTGGGTATTATGTATGTTACTGGTTGGGTATTATGTATGTTACTGGTTGGGTATTATGTATGTTACTGGTTGGGTATTATGTATGTTACTGGTTGGGTATTATGTATGTTACTGGTTGGGTATTATGTATGTTATTGTGGTTGGGTATTATGTATGTTACTGGTTAGGTATTATGTATGTTACTGGTTGGGTATTATACATGTTACTGGTTGGGTATTATGTATGTTACTGGTTGGGTATTATGTATGTTACTGGTTGGGTATTATGTATGTTATTGTGGTTGGGTATTATGTATGTTACTGGTTGGGTATTATGTATGTTACTGAGAGTTCTGTTCTGAGAGCCATTAGGTGCCTTTTAGCAAACATCGGGCTGTCATGTGCCTTTTACTGAGGAGCAGTTTCCGTCTGGCCACTCTACCATAAAGTCCTGATTGGTGGAGTGGTTCAGAGATGGTTGTCCTTCTGGAAGGTTCTCCCATCTCCACAGAGGAACTCTAGAGTTCTGTCAGAGTTACCACCGGGTTCTTGGTCCCCTCCCAGACTAAGGCCCTTCTCCCCCAATTGCTCAGTTGGCTGGGTGGCCAGCTCTAGGAAGAGTCTTGGTGATTCCAAACTTCTTCCATTTAAGAATGATGGAAGCCACTGTGTTCTTGGGGACCTTCAATGCTGCAGACAGTTTTTGGTACCCTTCACCAGATCTGTGCCTCGACACAATCCTGCCTCGGATCTCTATGGATTTTGAGTCTCATAGCAAAAGGTCTGAATACTTACATGAATAAGGTATTTCACATTTCTAAAAACATTTTTTTGCTTTGTCATTATGTGGTATGTGTTTAGATTGCTGAGGATTTTATCCATTTTAGATTAAGGCTGTAACGTAACATAGTGTGGAAAAGTTAAGGGGTCTGAATGCTTTCCGAAGGCACTGTATGTGTGTTTATGTCTGCATCCGAGCTTGCGCTCCTGTGTGTGTGTGCGTGTCTGTGTGTTTGTATTGGAAAGGGTGGCCTTGTTGCTCTCTCTCTATGGTCAATAGAATGCTCCCCCTGTCCTGTCTTCCATTGACTGGTCAGCGTGGACTCTGTGTTGAATCCACATCCACACTGAGTTTGGGTAAAGGCTTCACACAGTGGGCCCACAGGAGGCCATTGGCAGCACTGGCTCTCAATAACTGCTACCTGTCTCTCTGTATATCTCTTTTATTCTCTCTGTCTGTCTCTATGAATGCTTGCTCTCTATCCACTTTTAACCTTTCTCTCTCAATTTTGTTCCATTTTAATTTAAGGCCTTTGTTGGCATGGAAAACATATGTTTACATTGCCAAAGCAAGTGACATAGATAATAAACAAAAGTGAAATAAACAATAAAAAATGAACTGTCACCAATATTACCGAAGGTGACTCCCCTTCTTGTTCGGTTGGCGCTCGGCGGTCGTCGTCGCCGGTCTACTAGCTATCACCAATCCGTTGTTCTGTGTTCCTTTGGTTTTGTCTGATTGGTATCACCTGTTTCTTGTTTGGTTGTTAGGGTAGGGTTATATATAGTTTGTTCAGCCCGCTTCTGTTTCGTGCGGGCTTGTTCGTCTGTTTTGTGTTTGAGTGTATTTTGTTTGTATTTTGGGTTTCACGCTCTCCGTTAATATTTCTGATCATTTGTTTTCCTACTTTTGTTCATGTTATTTTTCCGGGACATTAAAGCGTGTTTTTTCCCACATCTTTTGCTCTCTGCGCCTGACTCCACACCTCCTCACTCATTTGCCGTAACATGAACAGTAAACATTACACACAAAAGATCCAAAATAATAAAGGAATTTCAAATGTTTTATTTATTTAACTAGGGAAGTCAGTTAAGAACAATTCTGTTTTACAATGATGGCCTACTCAACCCTAACCCGGACGACGCTGGGCCAATTGTGCGTTATGGGACTCCCACATACAGCTGGTTGTGATACAGCCTGGAATTGAACCAGGGTCTGTAGTGATGCCTCTAGCACTAAGAAGCAGTGCCTTAGACTGCTGTGCCACTTGGGGGCCCCTCAATTGTCATATTATATGCAAGAGTTAAAGAACAAAAGGGAAATAAATAAACATAAATATGGGTTGTATTTACAATAGTGTTTGTTCTTCACTGGTTGCCCTTCACTGGTTGCCCTATTGCTGCTGTGATGGCACGCTGTGGTATTTCACCCAGTAGGGTAGGGTAGCCTAGTGGTTAGAGCGTTGGACTAGTAACCGGAAGGTTGCAAGTTCAAACCCCCGAGCTGATAAGGTACAAATCTGTCGTTCTGCCCCTGAACAGGCAGTTAACCCACTGTTCCCAGGCCGTCATTGAAAATAAGAATGTGCTCTTAACTGACTTGCCTGGTTAAACAAAGGTCAAATTAAAATATAGTAGTTTATCAAAATCTGCTTGCATTATTTGGTGTTGTACATGGAGGATATTTTTGCAGAATTCTGCATGCAGAGTCTTAATTTGGTGTTTGTCCCATTTGTGAATTCTTGGTTGATGAGCGGAGCCCAGACCTCACAAACATAAAGGGCAATGGGTTCCATTACTGTTTTTTTTTTTGCCGTATCCTAATTGGTATGTCGAATTTTATGTTCCTTATGATGGCATAAATGCCCTTCTTGCCTTGTCTCTCAGATTGTTCACAGCTATGTGGAAGTAACCTGTGGAGCTGATGTTTAGGCCGAGGTATGTATCGTTTTTTCTGTGCTGTAGGGCAATGGTGTCTAGATGGAATTTCTATTTGTGGTCCTGGCAACTGGACCTTTTTTGGAAGAACATTATTTTTGTCTTACTGAGATTTACTGTCACGGCCCAAGTCTGACAGAATCTGTGCAGAAGATCTAGGTGCTGCTGTAGGCCCTCCTTGATTGGTCACAGAAGCACCATATCATCAGCAAACAGTACCCATTTGACTTCAGATTCTAGTAGAGTGAGGCAGGGTGCTGCAGACTGTTCTAGTGCCCTTGCCAATTCGTTGATATATCTGTTAAAGAGGCTTGAGCTGCATCCCTGTCTCACCCCACGGCCCTGTGGAAAGAAATGTGTGTTTTTTGCCATTTTTAACTGCACACTTGTTGTTTATGTACATAGATTTTATAATGTAGTATGTTTTTCCCGAACACCACTTTCCATCAATTTGTACAGAAGACCGTCATGCCATATTGAGTCAAAAGCTTTTTGGAAATCAACAAAGCATGAGAAGACTTTGCCTTTGTTTTGGTTTGTTTGTTTGTCAATTAGGATGTGCAGGGTGAATACATGTTCTGTTGTACGGTAATTTGGTAAAAAGCCAATTTGACATTTGCTCAGCACATTGTTTTCACTGAGGAAATGTACAAGTCTGCTGTTAATGATAATGCAGAGGATTTTCCCAAGGTTGCTGTTGACGCATATCCCATGGCAGTTATTGGGGTCAAATTTGTGTCCACTTTCGTGGATTGGGGTGATCAGTTCTTGGTTCCAAATATTGGGGAAGATGCCAGCACTAAGGATTATGTTAAAGAGTTTAAGTGTGAGAGAGAGAGAGACAGAGAGAGCAATGTGCGATTGAGAGAGACAGAGAGAGCAGTGTGAGAGACAGAGAGAGCAGTGTGTGTGTGAGAGAGAGAGAGAGACAGAGAGAGCAGTGTGAGAGAGAGAGAGAGACAGAGAGAGCAGTGTGTGTGTGAGAGAGAGAGAGAGACAGAGAGAGCAGTGTGAGAGAGAGAGACAGAGAGAGCAGTGTGAGAGAGACAGAGAGAGAGACAGAGAGAGCAGTGTGAGAGAGAGAGACAGAGAGAGCAGTGTGAGAGAGACAGAGAGAGAGACAGAGAGAGCAGTGTGAGAGAGAGAGACAGAGAAAGCAGTGTGTGTGTGAGAGAGAGAGAGACAGAGAGAGCAGTGTGTGAGAGAGACAGAGAGAGCAGTGTGAGAGAGAGACAGAGAGAGCAGTGTGTGTGAGAGAGACAGCGAGAGCAGTGTGAGAGAGAGAGAGCAGTGGAGAGAGAGAGACACACAGAGAGAGAGAGTATTGCTCTGTCCAAGTAGACTGTGATTTTGCTGTGAGCGTAGTGTCAGCTAGCTACATAGTTGTCTTCGTATCCAAGATAATTGTGCAGTTTAGAGTGTGTAGACTTAGAGTGATTATCTTAATTTACCGAGGTTAGCTAGCCAGCTATTTGTCGTCCTTAACGTAGGAAATGCTGCTAGCTAGCTAGCCAACAGCTAGCCAACCTCTACCGAATTGAACTCCAACTACCCGGTCAACATTCCGCGTCGTTCCACAGGTAGTATCACATTTTCATTTCACTTCATTACAGTACAACGGTTTGATTTGTTTGATCGTAGCTAGCCAGCTACATAGCCGTCTTTGTATCTAAGACAATTGTGTAGTCTAGAGCGATTTTCTAGGTTAGCTGGCCAGCTATTGTCGTTCTTCTAACGTAGCTAGCCAGCTAGCCCCGAATAGCAGCACTGTTGTAACTATTACAGTACAACGGTTTGTTTTGTTTGATCGTAGCTAGCTAGCTACATAGCCGTCTTTGTATCTAAGACAATTGTGTAGCCTAGAGCGATTTTCTAGGTTAGCCAGCCAGCTATTGTCGTTCTTTTAAGTAACGGAACGCAATCAACCTTGCTAGCTAGCCAGCTAGCCCCGAATAGCAGCACTGTAGAAACTATTACACTCGACGGAACGACTTGATTAGTGTAGTGTCAACATCGCAGCCACTACCAGCTAGCCTACTCCAGCAGTACTGTTTCATTTCAATCATTTTAGTCAATAAGATTCTTGCTACGTAAGCTTAACTTTCTGAACATTCGAGACGTGTAGTCCACTTGTCATTCCAATCTCCTTTGCATTAGCGTAGCCTCTTCTGTACCCTGTTAACTATGTGTCTATCTATCCCTGTTCTCTCCTCTCTGCACAGACCATACAAACGCTCCACACCCGCGTGGCCGCGGCCACCCTAATCTGGTGGTCCCAGCGCGCACGACCCACGTGGAGTTCCTGGTCTCCGGTAGCCTCTGGAACTGCCGATCTGCGGCCAACAAGGCAGAGTTCATCTCAGCCTATGCCTCCCTCCAGTCCCTCGACTTCCTGGCACTGACGGAAACATGGATCACCACAGATAACACTGCTACTCCTACTGCTCTCTCTTCGTCCGCCCACGTGTTCTCGCACACCCCGAGAGCTTCTGGTCAGCGGGGTGGTGGCACCGGGATCCTCATCTCTCCCAAGTGGTCATTCTCTCTCTCTCCCCTTACCCATCTATCTATCGCCTCCTTTGAATTCCATGCTGTCACAGTTACCAGCCCTTTCAAGCTTAACATTCTTATCATTTATCGCCCTCCAGGTTCCCTCGGAGAGTTCATCAATGAGCTTGATGCCTTGATAAGCTCCTTTCCTGAGGACGGCTCACCTCTCACAGTCCTGGGCGACTTTAACCTCCCCACGTCTACCTTTGACTCATTCCTCTCTGCCTCCTTCTTTCCACTCCTCTCCTCTTTTGACCTCACCCTCTCACCTTCCCCCTACTCACAAGGCAGGCAATACGCTCGACCTCATCTTTACTAGATGCTGTTCTTCCACTAACCTCACTGCAACTCCCCTCCAAGTCTCCGACCACTACCTTGTATCCTTTTCCCTCTCGCTCTCATCCAACACTTCCCACACTGCCCCTACTCGGATGGTATCGCGCCGTCCCAACCTTCGCTCTCTCTCCCCCGCTACTCTTTCCTCTTCCATCCTTTCATCTCTTCCCTCTGCTCATACCTTCTCCAACCTTTCTCCTGACTCTGCCTCCTCAACCCTCCTCTCTTCCCTTTCTGCATCCTTTGACTCTCTATGTCCCCTATCCTCCAGGCCGGCTCGGTCCTCCCCTCCCGCTCCGTGGCTCGATGACTCATTGCGAGCTCACAGAACAGAGCTCCGGGCAGCCGAGCGGAAATGGAGGAAAACTCGCCCGCCTCCCTGCGGACCTGGCATCCTTTCACTCCCTCCTCTCTACATTTTCCTCCTCTGTCTCTGCTGCTAAAGCCACTTTCTACCACTCTAAATTCCAAGCATCTGCCTCTAACCCTAGGAAGCTCTTTGCCACCTTCTCCTCCCTTCTGAATCCTCCTCCCCCCCCCCCTCCTCCCTCTCTGCAGATGACTTCGTCAACCATTTTGAAAAGAAGGTCGACGACATCCGATCCTCGTTTGCTAAGTCAAACGACACCGCTGGTTCTGCTCACACTGCCCTACCCTGTGCTCTGACCTCTTTCTCCCTCTCTCTCCAGATGAAATCTCGCTTCTTGTGACGGCCGGCCGCCCAACAACCTGCCCGCTCGACCCTATCCCCTCCTCTCTCCTCCAGACCATTTCCGGGGACCTTCTCCCTTACCTCACCTCGCTCATCAACTCATCCCTGACCGCCGGCTACGTCCCTTCCGTCTTCAAGAGAGCGAGAGTTGCACCCCTTCTGAAGAAACCTACACTCGATCCCTCCGATGTCAACAACTACAGACCAGTATCCCTTCTTTCTTTTCTCTCCAAAACTCTTGAACGTGCCGTCCTTGGCCAGCTCTCCCTCTATCTCTCTCAGAATGACCTTCTTGATCCAAATCAGTCAGGTTTCAAGACTAGTCATTCAACTGAGACTGCTCTTCTCTGCATCACGGAGGCGCTCCGCACTGCTAAAGCTAACTCTCTCTCCTCTGCTCTCATCCTTCTAGACCTATCGGCTGCCTTCGATACTGTGAACCATCAGATCCTCCTCTCCACCCTCTCCGAGTTGGGCATCTCCGGCGCGGCCCACGCTTGGATTGCGTCCTACCTGACAGGTCGCTCCTACCAGGTGGCGTGGCGAGAATCTGTCTCCTCGCCACGCGCTCTCACCACTGGTGTCCCCCAGGGCTCTGTTCTAGGCCCTCTCCTATTCTCGCTATACACCAAGTCACTTGGCTCTGTCATAACCTCACATGGTCTCTCCTATCATTGCTATGCAGACGACACACAATTAATCTTCTCCTTTCCCCCTTCTGATGACCAGGTGGCGAATCGCATCTCTGCATGTCTGGCAGACATATCAGTGTGGATGACGGATCACCACCTCAAGCTGAACCTCGGCAAGACGGAGCTGCTCTTCCTCCCGGGGAAGGACTGCCCGTTCCATGACCTCGCCATCACGGTTGACAACTCCATTGTGTCCTCCTCCCAGAGCGCTAAGAACCTTGGCGTGATCCTGGACAACACCCTGTCGTTCTCAACCAACATCATGGCGGTGGCCCGTTCCTGTAGGTTCATGCTCTACAACATCCGCAGAGTACGACCCTGCCTCACACAGGAAGCGGCGCAGGTCCTAATCCAGGCACTTGTCATCTCCCGTCTGGATTACTGCAACTCGCTGTTGGCTGGGCTCCCTGCCTGTGCCATTAAACCCCTACAACTCATCCAGAACGCCGCAGCCCGTCTGGTGTTCAACCTTCCCAAGTTCTCTCACGTCACCCCGCTCCTCCGCTCTCTCCACTGGCTTCCAGTTGAAGCTCGCATCCGCTACAAGACCATGGTGCTTGCCTACGGAGCTGTGAGGGGAACGGCACCGCAGTACCTCCAGGCTCTGATCAGGCCCTACACCCAAGCAAGGGCACTGCGTTCATCCACCTCTGGCCTGCTCGCCTCCCTACCATTGAGGAAGTACAGTTCCCGCTCAGCCCAGTCAAAACTGTTCGCTGCTCTGGCCCCCAATGGTGGAACAAACTCCCTCACGACGCCAGGACAGCGGAGTCAATCACCACCTTCCGGAGACACCTGAAACCCCACCTCTTCAAGGAATACCTAGGATAGGATAAGTAATCCTTCTCACCCCCCCCCCTTAATGACTTAGATGCACTATTGTAAAGTGGCTGTTCCACTGGATGTCAGAAGGTGAATTCGCCAATTTGTAAGTCGCTCTGGATAAGAGCGTCTGCTAAATGACTTAAATGTAAATGTAAATGTGATCTGATAGGGTGTCAATAGGCTGACTGTGAACTCTCTGAGAGACTCTGGGTTGAGGTCAGTGATAAAGCAGTCTACAGTACTACTGCCAAGAGAAGAGCTGTAGGTGTACCTCTCTTTCTCTCTTGTTTTTAGACTGTTTTTATTTTCCTCTCGTGTGTCTCTCTATTTCATGATCTCTTTCTCTCTCTCTTTGTCTCTCCCTCTCTGTCTCTCTTATTCTCCATCTCTCTCCCACTCTCTCTTTCCAAGCATGCCACTGGAGGACCCACGCAAATCAGAAACATTTTACTTGTTGCCAGGGAGACTGTATCTGTGGAGTACAGAGTGACCTGTCCTCTCTTTTGATTCCAACACTAGCTCCTCTATTACCTGGGGAAAGTGTACAGAGAACAGTTTGTCTCATCTTCTTCCTCCCTCCCGCTCTTCCTCTCTTCATCGCCCACAAAACCTTGCAATGCCCACCACAATGGATGCGCTCACCGGTCTCCTGTTATATGATGACACATGAGTGTTTGAGTCAAGGTGAAGACATCAAAGAGAGAGAGAAATTGAAAAGAGAAACATATGAGAGGAGGAGAACAGAGACAGAGCAGTGGAGAGAGAGAGAGAGAGACAGACAGAGAGACAGAGGGAGAGCAGTGGGAGAGAGAGCTGTGGAGAGAGACAGAGAGAGAGAGCAGTGGGAGAGAGAGAGAGAGCAGTGGGAGAGAGAGAAAAAAGACCCTGTATCCACACAGATAATGTTAATATTTAATATTCCTTTAATGCACTTAATGTTGCTGCGTCTAACTTGAACAGGGTCGGCCGCGCTGACACCTGGAGGCAAACAATACCACAGTGAGGCTTTTATGATTTAAATGGCCTCCCCGGTTTGTTATTATTCAGATGTGATGTCAAAGCGCCGGTGTGTACGCCACACAAGAGTGCTTCTCCCTCATAGTAACACACACACACATACACACATTCACACACACACACACACACACAAAAGCACGTACACAGACTCCATAATGGATCTCTCTCTGTCTCTCTATCTATCTATCTATCTATCTATCTATCTATCTATCTATCTATCTATCTATCTATCTATCTGTCTATCTGTCTATCTGTCTGTCTGTCTGTCTGTCTGTCTGTCTGTCTGTCTGTCTGTCTGTCTGTCTGTCTGTCTGTCTGTCTGTCTGTCTGTCTGTCTGTCTGTCTGTCTGTCTCTCTCTCTCTCTCTCTCTCTCTCTCTCTCTCTCTCTCACACTCTCTCTCTCTCTCTCTCTGCCTCTCCCTTTCTCATTCTCTCTGTCTCAGGGGAGTGTTGTAAAAAATGAAAAATAAAAATCAATATAGGAGAGAAATAAAAAACACACACACAAACCTGCATGGAATATAAATGTGATCATATCCAACTCCCACTCTACAATCTCTTTCCCTCAAAACACACACACACACACACACACACACACACACACACACACACACACACACACACACACACACACACACACACACACACACACACACACACACACACACACACACACACACACACACACACACACACACATCCCATCCCAGAAGGATGAATCAGGAGACTCAGGCCAAAGAGGAATGAATAAAGAGAGAAAGCAAATCAGGAAAACTAACACAAAGATAGTACAGTACCAAAGACCAGAATGAACCCAGTACAGTAGCTAACACAAAGATACTACAGTACCAAAGACCAGAATGAACCCAGTACAGTAGCTAACACAATGATACTACAGTACCAAAGACCAGAATGAACCCAGTACAGTAGCTAACACAAATATACTATAGTACCAAAGACCAGAATAAACCCAGTACAGTAGCTAACACAATGATACTACAGTACCAAAGACCAGAATGAACCCAGTACAGTAGCTAACACAATAATACTACAGTACCAAAGACCAAAATGAACCCTGTACAGTAGCTGACACAATGATACTACAGTACCAAAGACCAGAATGAACCCAGTATAGTCGCTAACACAAAGATACTACAGTACCAAAGACCAGAATGAACCCAGTACAGTAGCTAACACAAAGATACTACAGTACAAAGACCAGAATGAACCCAGTACAGTAGCTAACACAAAGATACTACAGTACAAAGACCAGAATGAACCCAGTACAGTAGCTAACACAAAGATACTACAGTACAAAGACCAGAATGAACCCAGTACAGTAGCTAACACAAAGATACTACAGTACCAAAGACCAGAATGAACCCAGTACAGTAGCTAACAGAAAGATACTACAGTACCAAAGACCAGAATGAACCCAGTACAGTAGCTAACACAAAGATACTATAGTACCAAAGACCAGAATGAACCCAGTACAGTAGCTAACACAATGATACTACAGTACCAAAGACCAGAATGAACCCAGTATAGTCGCTAACACAAAGATACTACAGTACCAAAGACCAGAATGAACCCAGTACAGTAGCTAACACAAAGATACTACAGTACCAAAGACCAGAATGAACCCAGTACAGTAGCTAACACAAAGATACTACAGTACAAAGACCAGAATGAACCCAGTACAGTAGCTAACACAAAGATACTACAGTACCAAAGACCAGAATGAACCCAGTACAGTAGCTTACACAATGATACTACAGTACCAAAGACCAGAATGAACCCAGTACAGTAGCTAACACAAAGATACTACAGTACCAAAGACCTGAATGAACACAGTATAGTAGCTAACACAATGATACTTCAGTACCAAAGACCAGAATGAACCCAGTACACTAGCTAACACAATGATACTACAGCACCAAAGACCAGAATGAACCCAGTATAGTAGCTAACACAATGATACTACAGTACCAAAGACCCTGACTCGTGTACTGTAGGTGGAACATTTATGTTAAATAGAGAATTTTCCGTACATTTATCGTCCGTACTTCACCTGTACTGCAAAAGAGACCGTTCAAGTTAAGAATCAAGGTTGATTGGTGGGTAGGGAGTTCACAAAAGAGAAGAAACCAAACGCAAACATTAAAAAGAAAGTTAGGAAACATTAAAAGAACAATATAAAAAAACAAACCATTAGTTTCAGACCAACCTGATATGAAGTCATCATATAGCCTAGCAGTAGCGAGAAAATCAAAATGCACCTGTCCCCAGAATGTAAAAAGCACTCTGAACAATTAGAGTGGGAATATTTACTTATTGTTCTTGAACATTTTGGTATTGGGGCTAGATTTATACATATTATCCGCACCATGAATGGGAATCCTTCTTCTATAATATCTACAGGTACTACCCATTCTAATCAATTTACCATTTACCATACAACCAGGATGTATATCTACTACCCATTCTAATCCATTTACCATACAACCAGCATGTATATCTACAGGTACTACCCATTCTGATCCATTTACCATTTACCATACAACCAGGATGTACATCTACAGGTACTACCCATTCTGATCCATTTACCATACAACCAGGATGTATATCTACAGGTACTACCCATTCTGATCCATTTACCATTTACCATACAACCAGGATGTATATCTACAGGTACTACCCATTCTGATCCATTTACCATTTACCATACAACCAGGATGTATATCTACTACCCATTCTAATCCATTTACCATACAACCAGGATGTATATCTACTACCCATTCTAATCCATTTACCATACAACCAGGATGTATATCTACAGGTACTACCCACTCTGATCCATTTACCATACAACCAGGATGTATATCTACAGGTACTACCCACTCTGATCCATTTACCATTTACCATACAACCAGGATGTATATCTACTACCCATTCTAATCCATTTACCATACAACCAGGATGTATATCTACAGGTACTACCCACTCTGATCCATTTACCATTTACCATACAACCAGGATGTATATCTACTACCCATTCTAATCCATTTACCATACAACCAGGATGTATATCTACAGGTACTACCCATTCTAATCCATTTACCATACAACCAGGATGTATATCTATAGGTTCTACCCATTCTAATCCATTTACCATACAACCAGGATGTATATCTATAGGTTCTACCCATTCTAATCCATTTACCATACAACCAGGATGTACATCTACAGGTACTACCCATTCTAATCCATTTACCATACAACCAGGATGTATATCTATAGGTTCTACCCATTCTAATCCATTTACCATACAACCAGGATGTATATCTACAGGTTCTACCCATTCTAATCCATTTACCATACAACCAGGATGTATATCTATAGGTTCTACCCATTCTAATCCATTTACCATAAAACCAGGATGTATATCTACAGGTTCTACCCATTCTGATCCATTTACCATAAAACCAGCATGTATATCTACAGGTTCTACCCATTCTAATCCATTTACCATACAACCAGGATGTATATCTGCAGGTACTACCCATTCTAATCCATTTACCATACAACCAGGATGTATATCTACAGGTTCTACCCATTCTAATCCATTTACCATACAACCAGGATGTATATCTACAGGTACTGCCCATTCTAATCCATTTACCATACAACCAGCATGTATATCTACAGGTTCTACTCATTCTAATCCATTTACCATACAACCAGGATGTATATCTACAGGTACTACCCATTCTAATCAATTTACCATTTACCATACAACCAGGATGTATATCTACAGGTACTACCCATTCTAATCCATGTACCATACAACCAGGATGTATATCTGCAGGTACTACCCATTCTAATCCATTTACCATACAACCAGGATGTATATCTACAGGTACTACCCATTCTAATCCATGTACCATACAACCAGGATGTATATCTGCAGGTACTACCCATTCTAATCCATTTACCATACAACCAGGATGTATATCTATAGGTACTACCCATTCTAATCCATTTACCATACAACCAGCATGTATATCTACAGGTACTACCCATTCTAATCCATTTACCATACAACCAGGATGTATATCTACTACCCATTCTAATCCATTTACCATACAACCAGGATGTATATCTGCAGGTACTACCCATTCTAATCCATTTACCATAAAACCAGGATGTATATCTGCAGGTACTACCCATTCTAATCCATTTACCATACAACCAGGATGTATATCTATAGGTACTACCCATTCTAATCCATTTACCATACAACCAGCATGTATATCTACAGGTACTACCCATTCTAATCCATTTACCATACAACCAGGATGTATATCTACTACCCATTCTAATCCATTTACCATACAACCAGGATGTATATCTACAGGTACTACCCATTCTAATCCATTTACCATACAACCAGGATGTATATCTACAGGTTCTACCCATTCTAATCCATTTACCATACAACCAGGATGTATATCTATAGGTACTACCCATTCTAATCCATTTACCATACAACCAGGATGTATATCTATAGGTTCTACCCATTCTGATCCATTTACCATAAAACCAGGATGTATATCTACTACCCATTCTAATCCATTTACCATACAACCAGGATGTATATCTACAGGTACTACCCATTCTAATCCATTTACCATACAACCAGCATGTATATCTACAGGTTCTACCCATTCTAATCCATTTACCATACAACCAGGATGTATATCTGCAGGTACTACCCATTCTAATCCATTTACCATACAACCAGGATGTATATCTACAGGTACTACCCATTCTAATCCATTTACCATACAACCAGGATGTATATCTACAGGTACTACCCATTCTAATCCATTTACCATACAACCAGGATGTATATCTACAGGTACTACCCATTCTAATCCATTTACCATACAACCAGGATGTATATCTACAGGTACTACCAATTCTGATCCATTTACCATACAACCAGGATGTATATCTACTGGTACTACCCATTCTAATCCATTTACCATACAACCAGGATGTATATCTACAGGTACTACCCATTCTAATCCATTTACCATAAAACCAGGATGTATATCTGCAGGTACTACCCATTCTAATCCATTTACCATACAACCAGGATGTATATCTACAGGTACTACCCATTCTAATCCATTTACCATACAACCAGGATGTATATCTACAGGTACTACCCATTCTAATCCATTTACCATACAACCAGGATGTATATCTACAGGTTCTACCCATTCTAATCCATTTACCATAAAACCAGGATGTATATCTGCAGGTACTACCCATTCTAATCCATTTACCATACAACCAGGATGTATATCTATAGGTACTACCCATTCTAATCCATTTACCATAAAACCAGGATGTATATCTACAGGTTCTACCCATTCTAATCCATTTACCATACAACCAGGATGTATATCTACAGGTACTACCCATTCTAATCCATTTACCATACAACCAGGATGTATATCTACAGGTACTACCCATTCTAATCCATTTACCATAAAACCAGGATGTATATCTACAGGTTCTACCCATTCTGATTCATTTACCATACAACCAGGATGTATATCTACAGGTACTACCCATTCTAATCCATTTACCATACAACCAGGATGTATATCTACAGGTACTACCCATTCTAATCCATTTACCATACAACCAGGATGTATATCAGACATTGACAAAAGTAGCAGCAGATATTTCTGAACGCTTAACCAACGGGCCTTTACATCCATGAATGTGTATCCCTAATTTGCCACTATTTCTGAGGCTTCATGATGTATTGTTCAGTAGATTTACTATGTAATATGTGTGTATTTGCTTTCACATGATTGATTTGACATGCTATCAGGCTGCCGGTGGGGTGGGGGTGAGGGGGGGGGCTTTAAAAATATGTTTATACATTTATTGGATGAATCCTATGAATTGAAATAATAAAAACTTGATGTAAAAAGCAATAAAAAAAATGAAAAGCACTGCATTTCTGTCAGGACCCGGTTTCGAACCTGGGTCTCCGGAGTGAGAAACAGTCACTTAACCAACTGAGCCACGAATAGACAGCAGAACCCAGAAGATGAGGCAGACACAGCAGTACTTAAGACGGTGTATTTAATAAAGAAAAAATCCTAAAATACAAAAATGGCAAATCCAAAAGGTGGTAGGTAAAACACAAAAAGAACTCAAAAGAAACTCACCAAAAATAAACAAAAACAAAAAACAGAATACCACAAGAACGTCACCCGGAATCGACAAGAGCACACAGAACACTAGGGCAGGGTGCTAACATACAAACACAGAGCACAGAACAGAGGGAAACTAAGGGTTTAAATACACTCAGGGGAAACGAGACACAGGTGCAAATAATAATGGGGAACAAGGGAAAAACATAAGGACAAAAAGCACAATGGGGGCATCTAGTGACCAACAACTGGAACAACCCTGGCCAAATCCTGACAGAATCCCCCTAGGAACGGCTCCTGACGTTCCCACCAGCTCTCTCAGGGTGGAGGACCCTGAACTGACGAATGAGGTCAGGGTCCAGGATGTCTTTGGCAGGAACCCAGGAGCGCTCCTCAGGACCGTAGCCTTCCCAGTCCACCAGATACTGCCAGGACCGCTGCACCCGGCGGGAATCCAGTATCCGGTGGACGGTATAAGCCGGCTGGCCTCCAATGACACGAGGCGGAGGGGAGGTCTGTCTGCCGGGACAAGGGGAGAAAAAACAACAGGTTTTAACAAAGACACATGAAATGTGGGATTAATCTTAAGGGATCTGGGTAAGTGTAGGCGATAAGAAACTGGGTTAACTCTCCTGGCAACCTTGAAGGGACCGATGTATTTTTGGGACAGCTTGCGAGACTCCACCCGTAGAGGTAAGTCTCTTGTGGAGAGCCAGACTCTCTGGCCGGGCGCAGGGTAGGCCCGGGACGGCGACGTCTGTTGGCTTGTTGTTGATACCTCTGTGAGGAACGCATCAGATTAAGACGGGTCTTCCTCCACATAAGCCGACAGCGTCTGACGAACCTCAAGGCTGAAGGCACTCTGACTTCTGCCTCCTGGTCCGGGAACAATGGAGGAGCATAGCCAAACTGACACTCGTGCGGGGACATACCAGTGGAGGAGGAGCGCAAGGTGTTGTGCGCGTATTCGGCCCAAACAATAAAGGATGACCATGTGGACGGGTTGTCACGAGTCATACATCGGAGGGTGGTTTCCAGCTCTTGATTCATCCCTCTGTTTGGCCGTTGGACTCCGGATGGTACCCTGAAGATAGACTGGCAGAAGCCCCCATGAGTTGGCAGAAGGCCTTCCAAAACCTTGAGGCGAACTGGGGACCTCTGTCAGAAACCACATCTTGAGGAATGCCGAAGACTCGGAACACATGATTAATTACCAACTCAGCCGTTTCCTTGGCAGAAGGTAACTTAGTCAGAGGGACGAACCTGGCCGCCTTTGAAAACCTGTCGATTATGACTAGGATAGTAGTATTGCCATGGGATGGAGGAAGTCCAGTAATAAAGTCCAATGAGATATGGGACCAGGGTCTGTGGGGAACAGGTAAAGGGTGAAGGAGTCCTTGAGGGCGGAGGTGAGAAGATTTGCCCTGGCAGCACACGGGGCAGGCATTGACGAAAGTGGCAACGTCTTCTCTTATGGTAGGCCACCAGAACTTACGCTGGATGAACTCCAAGGTGCGACCTACGCCCGGATGACAGGTGAGGCGAGAGGAGTGCCCCCACAGAAGGACCTGAGTCCTCACTGCCTTGGGGACAAACAACCGATTGGCAGGGCCTCCTTTAGGGTCCGGTTCGCTAGCTTGAGCACGTCTCACGGTGTCCTCAACTTGCCACGAGATCGGAGCCACAATCTTAGCAGCAGGAAGGACAGGCATGTCCGTGTCATCTCGAATGGCAGGAGCATAGACTCGGGACAGGGCATCCGGTTTGAGATTCTTCGACCCGGGCCGATAGGTGAGGATAAACTGGAATCGATTGAAGAAAAGAGACCATCTAGCTTGTCTAGAGTTCAATCGCTTCGCCTGCTGGATATACTCCAGATTTTTGTGGTCCGTAAGCACTTGAAACGGGTGAGAAGCCCCCTCGAGCCAGTGTCTCCATTCCTTCAATGCCATCTTAACCGCTAGGAGTTCACGATCCCCACATCGTAGTTTCTCTCAGTCGGGGTAAGCCGGTGTGAGAAGAAAGCGCACGGATGAAGCTTCTTGTCTTCACCCCTCTGAGACAGGACAGCTCCAACACCAACCTCTGATGCGTCTACCTCCACCACAAATGGTTCATCCGTAGTCGGTAGTATCAGGATGGGAGCAGAGAGGATGCGCTGCTTGAGTCCTTGGAAGGCCGTCTCAGCTTCTCTTCCCCAAAAAAACCTTGCATTGCCACCTTTGGTTAAAGCTGAGAGAGGAGCTGCCACCAAACTGAAGTTCTTGATGAACTTGCGGTAAAAGTTTGTGAAGCCCAGGAAACGCTGAACATCCTTAACGGATTTGGGGTGGGCCAATCCGCTACCGCCCCTACCTTCCTAGGGTCCATTTGGATTCGACCGGGTTCCACTACAAATCCCAGGAATTGTACTCGGGATGAATGGAATTCACATTTTTCCGGCTTAACGTACAGATGGCTGTCCAGGAGGCGTTTGAGTACTTGTCTGACATGCTTAGTGTGTTCTTGAAGGGAGCTCGAAAAGATGAGGATGTCATCCAAGTAAACAAACACAAATATGTTAAGCATATCCCTAAGCACATCGTTTATGAGCGCTTGGAACACCGCTGGGGCGTTGGTCAGGCCGAAGGGCATCACCAAGTATTCATAGTGACCAGTAGGCGTGTTGAAAGCGGTCTTCCACTCGTCACCAGGTCTGATCCGCACAAGATGGTATGCGTTCCGCAGGTCAAGCTTAGTGAAAACAACTGCTTCCTGGAGCAGCTCGAAGGCTGTGGCCATAAGGGGTAGCGGGTAACGGTTACGGACGGTTATGTCATTGAGTCCCCGGTAGTCGATGCAAGGACGTAACCCACCATCTTTCTTGGCCACAAGAAAAACCCTGCTCCCGCCGGGGAGGTTGATGGACGCATGAGGCCTGCTTCCAGAGAGTCCTTGATGTAGGTATCCATAGCAGCTCGTTCGGGTGGAGATAGGGAAAAGATCCGACCCCTGGGGGCAAGTGCCCGGAAACAGGTCGATGGGGCAATCGTAAGATCTATGGGGTGGTAGCATGGTGGCCCTCTGTTTGCTAAACACCAGTTTGAGGTCATGGTAACACTCGGGAACTCGGGTCAGGTCGATGGATTCTAAAGACTCGGGAGTAGAACTCGGGAATTCTGGAAAATACAAGTAGCTTGGCACGTAGGACCCCACTGCTTGATAGTGCCCACAGACCAGTCGATGTGAGGGTTATGGCTGTGAAGCCAGGGGTATCCAAGGACGAGAGGGAACTCGGAACAGGAGATCAAATGAAAGTTCATCAATTCCTGGTGTTGTGAAACTGAAAGTCTCAAGGAGGTAGTGACATGAGTGACAAGTCCAGATCCCAAAGGGCTTCCATCCAATGTAGTAACCCTCATGGGGTCACTTAGAAGTTCAGAGGGAACGCCATTCTCCTTCGCCCAGACACCATCCATGAAGTTACCTGCGGCTCCAGAGTCTACCAAGGCTTGAAGGTGAAGCTTGTGGTTGTCCCAGGAGAGGGTGACTGGAATGAGCAGACGGGAGTTGGACGGATGGGAGGAGGTTATGTTTCCCGTTACAGTTCCCCCGGTCTGTACGGGACAGAGCGTTTCCCTGGAGCCCGGGACACGTGGAACGGAAATGGCCGGGTTTGCCGCAATATAGACAGCGTCGCTCCCTCATCCGGCGGTCTCTCTCAGCCTGGGAGATGCGTCCAATCTGCATGGGTTCCGGTGGAGCCAGTGATGATAAAGGTGGGGACTCGGAGCTGGGACTGATAGGAGCTAGAGGTCTACGGTTGAGTTCTCTCTCTCTCAGACGCTGGTCAATGCGTGAGGCCAACTTGATCAGGGACTCGAGATTGTCCGGTGGTTCCCGAGTGGCCAGTTCATCTTGGATAGTGTCGGAAAGGCCTTTCAGAAAGCACACCATGAGCGCCTCGTTGTTCCAGCCACTCGCTGCTGCCACCGTGCGGAACTGGATGGCATAGTCCGTCACGCTGCGCCAACCTTGATGGAGAGTCAGGAGCTGTTTGGCTGAGTCAGAACCACTGCTTGGGCCTTGAAACACTCGTTTGAATTCCTCAGCAAAGGCAGAGTAGCTGGCACAGCAGGAACTATGGGCATCCCACACAGCAGTAGCCCAGGCCAGGGCTTTTTCCGACAGCAGGGTGATGATATATGCGATCTTAGACCGGTCGGTGGGAAACGACGAGGGTTGCAGCTCAAAGGAGAGAGAACATTGAGTGAGAAACCCTTTACAAGCACTTGGATCACCTGAGAACCGTTGGGGAGGTGGAAGACGAGGTTCAGCCAGGGGGTTAACTGCCATGGGTACGTGAACTTGAGGTACTGGGACGGGAACTGTTGCCGGGGTAAGTCGATCAGATATTTGCTTAATGGAAGTCAGCATCTCCGACAGAAGATGAGAATGTCTAGCCATTAAGGCCTCTTGCTGAACCAGGGCGGCTTCGTGGCGTTGGACAGTCTCCTGGTGGTGGGACAGCGTGGCAAAAAGGTCCTGGGAACTGGCTGCCTCTGGGTTCATTTTTGGCTCTGTGTTTCTGTCAGGACCCGGTTTCGAACCTGGGTCTCCGGAGTGAGAAACAGTCACTTAACCAACTGAGCCACGAATAGACAGCAGAACCCAGAAGATGAGGCAGACACAGCAGTACTTAAGACGGTGTATTTAATAAAGAAAAAATCCTAAAATACAAAAATGGCAAATCCAAAAGGTGGTAGGTAAAACACAAAAGAACTCAAAAGAAACTCACCAAAAATAAACAAAAACAAAAAACAGAATACCACAAGAACGTCACCCGGAATCGACAAGAGCACACAGAACACTAGGGCAGGGTGCTAACATACAAACACAGAGCACAGAACAGAGGGAAACTAAGGGTTTAAATACACTCAGGGGAAACGAGACACAGGTGCAAATAATAATGGGGAACAAGGGAAAAACATAAGGACAAAAAGCACAATGGGGGCATCTAGTGACCAACAACTGGAACAACCCTGGCCAAATCCTGACAATTTCCTTGTAATACATTAACGCTGCAATTTCAATATACTGGTGGCTCAAAGGTGGCTCAAAGCATCCCCCATGCTCTGTCGCTTCCATCTCTCTCTCGCTCTCTCTCCCTTGCGGTACAGTATTTCTCTAGGCCCCTCGAGTTAAAGAGGCACTCATAAGCATAGCCAACATCATTGACATCCCGTCAAAGGGAAAGAGAGAGAGAGAGGGAAAGAGAGAGACAGAGGGACAGTGAGAGAGATGGAGAGAGAGGGAGGGGGAGAGAGAGCGAGAAAGAGGTGGGGTACAGAGAGAGCAGCAGTGTCATGACAGCGATCTAATAAGCGGTAGGGTGTAGGGGGTTGAGGGAGGGGGGCAGTAAGAAGAGGTGAAGGGAAGGGAAGGGACCTGCTGTGTCTATATTATGGTGTGTGTGTGTGTGTGTGTGTGTGTGTGTGTGTGTGTGTGTCTGTGTGTGTCTGTGTGTGTGTGTATATAGGACTTGGGGTGTGCACCTGTGCTTTAGTGTGTGGGTGTGCGTGGCTCTGTGTGCCTTTATGACTCGGCTTATGTCTGTTCTATCGTGTGTGTGTGTGCGTGGCTCTGTGTGTCTTTATGACTCGGTGTGTGTCTGTTCTATAGTGTGTGTGCGAGTGTGTGATGACTTGCATAAATGCATATTTTACACGGCCCCAGGATTCCGCAGCGCTAGGCATCGGCACTGTGGCTCATCAGTATTCCGGCCAAGTGTGTCCTGTTTTCCTCGGAATCAATCCATGAAGAGAGAGAGAGAGAGCGAGAGAGAGAGAGAGAGAGAGAGAGAGAGAGAGAGAGAAAGAGAGAGAGATTGAAACCCCATTAACCTTGCAGGTTGACAGACACACTGCTTATCACATACTGTAATGCTGTTCATAATGTAGCCATATCAATTCACTGTTAAGGTTAAGGTCCATATTGATGATAACAGAGTAAAGAACACTTTGACGAAAGATATATCATTTATTATGATGAAATAAATAATATAATGACAATTGGTTCCACTTTATATTGGCGTCCATATGAAACCTGTTGACAGGTTTGTCATTATAAATGGATAGTAATTTGACATTGACACACATTTGACATGCAAACAGATTGACATTGAAATAAAAGCTCTCCCAATTCTAGGATTAGAGTTGAAGATTACACAGAACAATCCCAGTGGAGTTATTGTCTGCAAATCTTTTCAATTGTGTAAATCTGCTAACAGGTAGCCAGCCTCCTTAGGCAGATGGGTTGCTTCCCACAATGTGAATAGTGTTACCCTAGCTCTGGGATTTCCGAGACTAGCTAACAGTTACTTATTTAACTGATAATTCCCAAGAAGTCGGTGTTTGGAGGATATATTGGCAAGGGTGTTCGATGAGGGCTGGAAAACGGTGGCAATATATCCTCCAAAAAACGTCTTCCAGGGCATTATCACTTTAATACAACTGTTATATATACTATTTCATCCTTCCACAAGTTATAGTCCCTACACAAATCTAGGGTTGCTACCCAAGCTGGTTTGTCGTTCGTTCTATTGGTTTGGTTGCCAGAGACGAGACCCAGTCGTTCAGTCACTTTGTTTTGTATCTATGGACGAGACCCAGTCGTTCAGTCACTTTGTTTTGTATCTATGGACGTGACCCAGTTGTTCAGTCACTTTGTTTTGTATCTATGGACGTGACCCAGTCGTTCAGTCACTTTGTTTTGTATATATGGACGGGACCCAGTTGTTCAGTCACTTTGTTTTGTATCTATGGACGAGACCCAATCGTTCAGTCACTTTGTTTTGTATCTATGGACGAGACCCAGTCGTTCAGTCACTTTGTTTTGTATCTATGGACGTGACCCAGTTGTTCAGTCACTTTGTTTTGTATCTATGGACGAGACCCAGTCGTTCAGTCACTTTGTTTTGTATCTATGGACGAGACCCAGTCGTTCAGTCACTTTGTTTTGTATCTATGGACGTGACCCAGTCGTTCAGTCACTTTGTTTTGTATCTATGGACGTGACCCAGTCGTTCAGTCACTTTGTTTTGTATCTATGGACGTGACCCAGTCGTTCAGTCACTTTGTTTTGTATCTATGGACGTGACCCAGTCGTTCCGTCACTTTGTTTTGTATCTATGGACGGGACCCAGTCGTTCAGTCACTTTGTTTTGTATCTATGGACGA
This sequence comes from Oncorhynchus masou masou, assembly GCF_036934945.1. Classification (NCBI taxonomy): domain Eukaryota; kingdom Metazoa; phylum Chordata; class Actinopteri; order Salmoniformes; family Salmonidae; genus Oncorhynchus; species Oncorhynchus masou. The sequence goes on along the minus strand of NC_088237.1, from coordinate 24,784,844 downwards.
GACCCAGTCGTTCAGTCACTTTGTTTTGTATCTATGGACGTGACCCAGTCGTTCAGTCACTTTGTTTTGTATCTATGGACGTGACCCAGTCGTTCAGTCACTTTGTTTTGTATCTATGGACGTGACCCAGTCGTTCAGTCACTTTGTTTTGTATCTATGGACGTGACCCAGTCGTTCAGTCATTTTGTTTTGTATATATGGACGGGACCCAGTCGTTCAGTCACTTTGTTTTGTATCTATGGACGTGACCCAGTCGTTCAGTCACTTTGTTTTGTATCTATGGACGTGACCCAGTCGTTCAGTCACTTTGTTTTGTATCTATGGACGTGACCCAGTCGTTCAGTCACTTTGTTTTGTATCTATGGACGTGACCCAGTCGTTCAGTCACTTTGTTTTGTATCTATGGACGTGACCCAGTCGTTCCGTCACTTTGTTTTGTATCTATGGACGGGACCCAGTCGTTCGTTCTGAATGTTCCATTGCCATGCTGGCTGGCAACGTTCTTATCCCTGGCTTGCCAGTGAGGCAACTACGGCTAATTTACAGTCACATCAAAAAGTGCAGCCAGAATAACAGAAAAGTAGCTGCATTTGCATTTGTTTAAGCTGTTTTCTAGAGACATTTACTTGGATACATCCATAACAATGAGCTAATGAGGCGCGATTTCGCCTGGTAAAGAAAATGTGCTCTCTCATCAGAACACTGTTGTTCAGAGGACTAGCCAAACGTTACACTCGTGTAAATGCCCCCCCCCCCCCCTCACCTTGTGTTACATGTAAATGTCTCCACCACTACCCTGGCTTATACCTAAACCCCACGTCCCCCTATAACTCAAATATTCTCAAGACCTACGGTGATAAAATTAAACATTGAACTACTCTAATTGGTGTTACGTGTAAATGCTTCCCCTTCGCCTCTCTTATAACCCATCCTAAAGAGCCAGGGCTGGTACCAACCGAGACAAGTCCTGAGCCACAGATCCCACTGTAATTACAATCGATAATTAATTTCCCATTTTCGGGTACTGTTCCATTCAAAACACACAGAGCTCCCAGATCTCTCTTCAGGGTCCCGGTAATTGAACTAGCATCTCTTCTCTCTCATTCATTCTCCTTCTTCCATACTGAAATCCTATCAATTTGAATAGTGCATTCTGCTTGGTTAATTGTTGAGCGATGTCAAAGTTTCTCTCGTCCCTTTTCATGTGCAAGTATTGTTCTGTGGCTGGTTAATTCATACACCGAGGGCAGGAGGGAGGTGGGGTCATTGCGTTATGGGGTCATGGGATAGGACACTGGAAATGGGAGAGGGTTTTTCCTCTTATCTTAAATGGGGGAATTTTACAGAGCTGGGGTTTAATATGAGCAATCATTGGATGGCACAGAATAAGTAATTGAAGAGCACCAGCTCTCATATCATCCACTGTCTACCACAACCATTCAGACAGATGATTTGTTGTAGTTCCAGAGCTATCCCTGTCTCTGCTCATTTCCATCACATTACAGTACAGTGGAGTATGTATAATTATTGGAGGAATCACTTTCTGACTCTGATATTCAGCCATTTTAATTACGGATTGCAGATTGGATTGCAGGTGTAATGGGCGTGATTCGCAAATGGACCATTTGTGATTTCAACTGCCTGTTTTATTCGTCATCACCACCACCATCATTAACTGAACTTCCGGCGCCGACAGAGATGGCCGCCTCGCTTCGCGTTCCTAGGAAACTATGCAGTTTTTTGTTTTTTTACGTGTTATTTCTTACATTAGTACCCCAGGTCATCTTAGGTTTCATTACATACAGTCGAGAAGAACTACTGAATATAAGATCAGCGTCAACTCACCATCAGTACGACCAAGAATATGACTTTCGCGAAGCGGATCCTGTGTTCTGCCTTTCAACCAGAACAACGGAATGGATCCCAGCCGGCGACCGAAAAAAACGACTTCGTAAAAGAGGGAAACGAGGCGGTCTTCTGGTCAGACTACGGAGACGGGCACATCGTGCCCCACTTCCTAGCATTCTTCTCACCAATGTCCAGTCTCTTGACAACAAGGTTGATGAAATCCGAGCAAGGGTAGCATTCCAGAGGGACATCAGAGACTGTAACGTTCTTTGCTTCACGGAAACATGGCTCACTGGAGAGACGCTCTCGGATGCGGTGCAGCCAGCGGGTTTCTCCACACATCGCGCTGACAGAAACAAACACCTTTCTGGTAAGAAGAGAGGTGGGGGCATATGCCTTATGGCTAACGAGACGTGGTGTGATCACAGAAACATACTGGAACTCAAATCCTTCTGTTCACCTGATTTAGAATTCCTCACAATCAAATGTAAACCGCATTATCTACCAAGAGAATTCTCTTTGATTATAATCACAGCCGTATATATTCACACATCCTGAGGCTGCATTCATTGTTGCTGGGGATTTTAACAAGGCTAATCTGAAAACAAGACTCCCTAAAATGTATCAGCATATCGATTGCGCCACCAGGGCTGGCAAAACCTTGGATCACTGTTATTCTAACTTCCGCGACGCATATAAGGCCCTGCCCCGCCCCCCTTTCGGAAAAGCTGACCACGACTCCATTTTGCTGATCCCTGCCTACAGACAAAAACTAAAACAAGAAGCTCCCACGCTGAGGTCTGTCCAACGCTGGTCCGACCAAGCTGATTCCACACTCCAAGACTGCTTCCATCACGTGGACTGGGACATGTTTCGTATTGCGTCAGGCAACAACATTGACGAATACGCTGATTCGGTGTGCGAGTTCATTAGAACGTGCGTTGAAGATGTCATTCCCATAGCAACGATTAAAACATTCCCAAACCAGAAACCGTGGATTGATGGCAGCATTCGCGTGAAACTGAAAGCGCGAACCACTGCTTTTAATCAGAGCAAGGTGACTGGTAACATGACTGAATACAAACAGTGCAGCTATTCCCTCCGTAAGGCTATCAAACAAGCTAAGCTTCAGTATAGAGACAAAGTCAATTCAACGGCTCAGACACAAGAGGTATGTGGCAGGGTCTACAGTCAATCACGGACTACAGGAAGAAATCCAGCCCAGTCATGGACCAGGATGTCTTGCTCCCAGGCAGACTAAATAACTTTTTTGCCCGCTTTGAGGACAATACAGTGCCACTGACACGGCCTGCAACGGAAACATGCGGTCTCTCCTTCACTGCAGCCGAGGTGAGTAAAACATTTAAACGTGTTAACCCTCGCAAGGCTGCAGGCTCAGACGGCATCCCCAGCCGCGCCCTCAGAGCATGCGCAGACCAGCTGGCTGGTAGGTTTACGGACATATTCAATCAATTCTTATCCGTCTGTTGTTCCCATGTGCTTCAAGAGGGCCACCATTGTTCCTGTTCCCAAGAAAGCTAAGGTAACTGAGCTAAACGACTACCGCCCCGTAGCACTCACTTCCGTCATCATGAAGTGCTTTGAGAGACTAGTCAAGGACCATATCACCTCCACCCTACCTGACACCCTAGATCCAACCAATTTGCTTACCGCCCAAATTGGTCCACAGACGACGCAATCTCAACCACACTGCACACTGCCCTAACCCATCTGGACAAGAGGAATACCTATGTGAGAATGCTGTTCATCGACTACAGCTCGGCATTTAACACCATAGTACCCTCCAAGCTCGTCATCAAGCTCGAGACCCTGGGTCTCGACCCCGCCCTGTGCAACTGGGTACTGGACTTCCTGACGGGCCGCCCCCAGGTGGTGAGGGTAGGCAACAACATCTCCACCCCGCTGATCCTCAACACTGGGGCCCCACAAGGGTGCGTTCTGAGCCCTCTCCTGTACTCCCTGTTCACCCACAACTGTGCGGCAACGCACGCCTCCAACTCAATCATCAAGTTTGCGGACGACACAACAGTGGTAGGCTTGATTACCAACAACGACGAGACGGCCTACAGGGAGGAAGTGAGGGCCCTCGGAGTGTGGTGTCAGGACAATAACCTCACACTCAACGTCAACAAAACTAAGGAGATGATTGTGGACTTCAGGAAACAGCAGAGGGAACACCCCCCTATCCACATCGATGGAACAGTAGTGGAGAGGGTAGTAAGTTTTAAGTTCCTCGGCATACACATCACAGACAAACTAAATTGGTCCACTCACACAGACAGCATCATGAAGAAGGCGCAGCAGCGCCTCTTCAACCTCTGGAGGCTGAAGAAATTCGGCTTGTCACCAAAAACACTCACAAACTTCTACAGATGCACAATCGAGAGCATCCTGGCGGGCTGTATCACCGGCTGGTACGGCAACTGCTCCGCCCACAACCGTAAGGCTCTCCAGAGGGTAGTGAGGTCTGCACAACGTACCTGGTACGGCAAACTACCTGCCCTCCAGGACACGTACACCACCCGATGTTACAGGAAGGCCATAAAGATCATTAAGGACAACACCCACCCGAGCCACTGCCTGTTCACCCCGCTATCATCCAGAAGGCGAGGTCCGTACAGGTGCATCAAAGCTGGGACCGAGAGACTGAAAAACAGCTTCTATCTCAAGGCCATCAGACTGTTAAACAGCAACCACTAACATTAAGTGGCTGCTGCCAACACACTGACTCAATTCCAGCCACTTCAATAATGGGAATTGATAGGAAAGGATGTAAAATATATCACTAGCCACTTTAAACAATGCTACCAAATATAATGTTTACATACCCTACATTATTCATTTCATATGTATACGTATATACTGTACTCTATCATCTACTGCATCCTTATGTAATACATGTATCACTAGCCACTTTAACTATGCCACTTTGTTTACATACTCATCTCATATGTATATACTGTACTCGATGCCATCTACTGTATCTTGCCTATGCTGCTCTGCACCATCACTCATTCATATCTTTATGTACATATTCTTTATCCCCTTACACTGTGTATAAGATATTAGTTTTGGAATTGTTAGTTAGATTACTTGTTGGTTATTACTGCATTGTCGGAACTGGAAGCACAAGCATTTCGCTACACTCGCATTAACATCTGCTAACCATGTGTATGTGACAAATAAAATTTGATTTGATTTGATTTATCTTCATCGTCATCTTCATCATCGTCACCATCATCATCATCATCATCAGAAAGAGATGAATACTATACATCCTAATAAAGAGGGTCCAAAGAGCCATAACTGAAACTATCACTATCGCCACTGCCATCATCATCTCCATCATCATCTCCATCATCACCATCATCATCTACATCATCACCATCATCTCCATCATCATTTACATCATCACCATCATCTCCATAATCTCCATCTCCATCATCTCCATCATCATCTCCATCACGACTGAGTGGCCAATCACGACTCCAACACCCTCATTAAGTTTGCTGATGTCACAACAGTGGTAGGCCTGATCACTGACAACGATGGGACGGCCTACAGGGAGGAGGTCAGAGAACTGGCAGTGTGGTGCCAGGACAACAACCTCAACCCTTAATGTTAGCAAAAGAAAAGAGCTGATCATGGACCACTGGAAAAGGCGGGCTGAACAGACCCCCATTAATATCAATAGGGCTGTAGTGGAACGGGTCAAGAGTTTCAAGTTCCTTGGTGTCCACATCACCAATGAACTATCGTGGTCCAAACACACCAAGACAGTCGTGAAGAGGGCACGACAACACATTTTCCCCCTCAGGAGACTGAAAAGATTTGGCATGGGTCCTCAGATCCTCAAAAAGTTCTACAGCTGCACCATCTAGAGCATCCTGACCGGTTGCATCACCGCCTGGTATGAAAACTACTTGGCATCAGACCGTTAGGCACTACTGTTCTCTCTGCTACCACAGGGCAAGTGGTACCAGAGCGCCAAGACTCGGACCAAAGGGCTCCTTAACAGCTTCTACCCCCAAACCATAAGACTGCTGAACAATTAATCAAATGGTCACCCGGACTATTTACATTGACCCCCCCCCCCCCTCCCCGTTTGTTTTTACACTGCTGCTACTCACTGTTTAATATCTATGCAGTCATTTTACCCCTACCTACATGTACAAATTACCTCGACTAACCTGTACCCCCGCACATTGACACGGTACCAGGAACCCCTGTATATAGCGTCGTTATTGTTACTTTACTGTGTTACTTATTTTATTTTTTACTTTAGTTGATTTAGTAAATATTTTCTTAACTCTATTTCTTGAACTGCATTGTTGGTTAAGGGCTTGTAAATAAGCGTACACCTTTAGTGTTCGGTGCATGTGACCAATAAAACTTCTTTTGATTTGATCACCATCATCTCCATTATGACCAACAGGATCATAATCCCACTCGTTGTCAGATGAACTCTCGCTACATAATCCGTCATCCATCAGAATCAATCAGAATAGAGAGGAGTGCTAGCTATCTGACACACAGGGAGACATGGCTAATGGGCGTCCTGAATGACTGCTCCGTCGGTCCCCTATTCTGGTAGCCCTGCCGGGATTTACTATGACACTTCTAGCATGGCCTCGTACCGGCAGATAGCAGGAAGCACCGGCTGAATAGAAATGAGATTGTCGTTCGTCATCTATCCCATCACACAGAGAGAGAGAGAGAGAGAGAGAGGGGGGGGGGTGACACAGCAAGAGAGAAAGAGAGATGGGTTAGATTAGGGAGGAGAAGACACTCACAGTAGTCATCCCAATGCATCGGATGAATCCGTCACCAGGCTCCATCATTGAAGTTCCTTATCTTAAAACAGGAAACGGGCGCGGGTCCAATGGCACGGAAAATAGAAATATGGATGAACTTATAAATCTATCATAAATACATGTCACAGGTTGGTATCTGTCCAGAGGATTCTTCATTTGGGACTATGGGACGGCACAACGGTGGGGGGAAAAGCAATATGTATTTAGAATGGGGGGGTTTGGGGAAGGAATGTGTTTAAGGTGGGGACACAAAAAAGGTGCCAAAACAGGAAGGGAAAAAAGGATGACTTTGAACAAAAGTTGGCAGAAATGGAATCACCAGGTGCTTCTGTGTGGGACGAGCTTCTGAGTTGACTTGGCAGAAATGGAATTACCAGGTGCTTCTGTGTGGGACGAGCTTCTGAGTTGACTTGGCAGAAATGGAATTACCAGGTGCTTCTGTGTGGGACGAGCTTCTGAGTTGACTTGGCAGAAATGGAATTACCAGGTGCTTCTGTATGGGACGAGCTTCTGAGTTGACTTGGCAGAAATGGAATTACCAGGTGCTTCTGTGTGGGACGAGCTTCTGAGTTGACTTTTTACAAGGCACTATGCTCTCAAAGAGTATGCATTTTTTATTTGGTTCCCCTTCCTTCCTTGAAATATAAGTAAATAAATACAATTATTGGGAAGAAGGTTGAACTCAGACCTGGGTTCAGATACTATTTGAAATAATTTCTTAATACTTTCACTGTACTTCGTTGAGCTTGGCAGTGGAACCCGGTGCCGTGCACAGACCTTTCATGGGGCAGGTACTCAAAATGAAAACGAGTGCACATACAGTAACTTGAAATGCATCACACACCAACTGCCTTTATAGCAAAACATACATATATATTTTGGCATAGGCATATTTATTTACCAATTGTAAGCCTTCTAAACACATGATTGACATTTGGAAAAGAGGGTGGGATATCAGCTAATTATTGATATTGATATACAGTGCCTTGCGAAAGTATTCGGCCCCCTTGAACTTTGCGACCTTTTGCCACATTTCAGGCTTCAAACATAAAGATATAAAACTGTATTTTTTTGTGAAGAATCAACAACAAGTGGGACACAATCATGAAGTGGAACGACATTTATTGGATATTTCAAACTTTTTAACAAATCAAAAACTGAAAAATTTGGCGTGCAACATTATTCAGCCCCTTTACTTTCAGTGCAGCAAACTCTCTCCAGAAGTTTAGTGAGGATCTCTGAATGATTCAATGTTGACCTAAATGACTAATGATGATAAATACAATCCACCTGTGTGTAATCAAGACTCCGTATAAATGCACCTGCACTGTGATAGTCTCAGAGGTCCGTTAAAAGCGCAGAGAGCATCATGAAGAACAAGGAATACACCAGGCAGATCCGAGATACTGTTGTGAAGAAGTTTAAAGCCGGATTTGGATACAAAAAGATTTCCCAAGCTTTAAACATCCCAAGGGCACTGTGCAAGCGATAATATTGAAATGGAAGGAGTATCAGACCACTGCAAATCTACCAAGACCTGGCCGTCCCTCTAAACTTTCAGCTCATACAAGGATAAGACTGATCAGAGATGCAGCCAAGAGGCCCATGATCACTCTGGATGAACTGCAGAGATCTACAGCTGAGGTGGGAGACTCTGTCCATAGGACAACAATCAGTCGTATATTGCACAAATCTGGCCTTTATGGAAGAGTGGCAAGAAGAAAGCCATTTCTTAAAGATATCCATAAAAAGTGTTGTTTAAAGTTTGCCACAAGCCACCTGGGAGACACACCAAACATGTGGAAGAAGGTGCTCTGGTCAGATGAGACCAAAATTGAACTTTTTGGCAACAATGCAAAACGTTATGTTTGGCGTAAAAGCAACACAGCTCATCACCCTGAACACACCATACCCACTGTCAAACATGGTGGTGGCAACATCATGGTTTGGGCCTGCTTTTCTTCAGCAGGGACAGGGAAGATGGTTAAAATTGATGGGAAGATGGATGGAGCCAAATACAGGACCATTATGGAAGAAAACCTGATGGAGTCTGCAAAAGACCTGAGACTGGGACGGAGATTTGTCTTCCAACAAGACAATGATCCAAAACATAAAGCAAAATCTACAATGGAATGGTTAAAAAATAAACATATCCAGGTGTTAGAATGGCCAAGTCAAAGTCCAGACCTGAATCCAATCGAGAATCTGTGGAAAGAACTGAAAACTGCTGTTCACAAATGCTCTCCATCCAACCTCACTGAGCTCGAGCTGTTTTGCGCCGAGGAATGGGAAAAAATTTCAGTCTCTCGATGTGCAAAACTGATAGAGACATACCCCAAGCGACTTACAGCTGTAATCGCAGCAAAAGGTGGCGCTACAAAGTATTAACTTAAGTGGGCTGAATAATTTTGCACGCCCAATTTTTCAGTTTTTGATTTGTTAAAAAAGTTTGAAATATCCAATAAATGTCGTTCCACTTCATGATTGTGTCCCACTTGTTGTTGATTCTTCACAAAAAATACAGTTTTATATCTTTATGTTTGAAGCCTGAAATGTCGCAAAGTTCAAGGGGGCCGAATACTTTCGCAAGGCACTGTAAGTCTGCTAGTTAGCTAGCTTGATATACACTACCGGGCAAAAATTTACCGGGCAAAAATACTAATTTTTTTTAGTATTTCTACATTGTAGAATAATAGTGAAGACATCAAAACTATGGAATTACACACACGGAATCATGTAGTAACCAAAAAAGGTGTTAAATAAATCTAAATATATTTTATATTTGAGATTCTTCAAACAGCCAGCCTTGCACACTCTTGGTATTCTCTCAACCAGCTTCATAAGGTAGTAACCTGGAATGCATTTCAATTAAAAGGTGTGCCTTCTAAAAAGTTAATTTGTGAATTTATTTCCTTCTTAATGCAAATGAGCCAATCAGTTGTGTTGTGACAAATTATGGGGGTATACTGAAGATAGCCCTATTTGGTAAAAGATCAAGTCCATATTATGGCAAGAACAGCTCAAATAAGCAAAGCGGTCAGTCAATATGGGTATATTTCAAGAACTTTGAAGGTTTCTTCAAGTGCAGTCGCAAAACTCTTCAAGCGCTATTATGAAACTGGCTCTCATGAGGACCGCACAGGAATTGAAGACCCAGAGATACCTCTGCTGCAGAGGATAAGATCAAAAAAATGCTTCACGGAGTTCAAATAACAAACACATCTCAACATCAACTGTTCAGAGGAGACTGTGTGTATCAGGCCTTCATGGTCGAGTTGCTGCAAAGAAATCACTACTAAAGGACACCAATAATAAGAAGAGACATGCTTGGGCCAAGAAACACCATCAAAGAACATTAGACCGGTGGAAATCTGTCCTTTGGTCTGATGAGACCAAATTTGAGATTTTGGTTCCAACCGCCGTGTCTTTGTGAGACGCGGTGTGGGTGAACAGATGATCTCCGCATGTATTATTTCCCACCATAAAGCATGGAGGAGGAGGTGCTATGGTGTGGGGGTGCTTTGCTGTGATTTATTTAGAATTCAAGACACACTTTACCAGCATGGGTAACACAGCATTCTGCAGTGATACATCATCCCATCTGGTTTGGGCTTAGTGGGACTATCATTTGTTTTTCAAAAGGACAATGACCCAACACACCTCCAGGCTGTGTAAGGGCTATTTTACCAAAAAGGAGAGTGATGGAGTGCTGCATCAGATGACCTGGCTTCCAAAATCCCCCGACCTCAAACAAATTGAGATGGTTTGGGATGAGTCGGATTGCAAAGGGAAGGAAAAAGGAAAAGCAGCCAACAAGTGCTCAGCATATGTGGGAACTCCTTTTTTTTGTTTTTTTTCCACCTTTATTTAACCAGGTAGGCTAGTTGAGAACAAGTTCTCATTTACAAATGCGACCTGGCCAAGATAAAGCATAGCAGTGTGAACAGACAACACAGAGTTACACATGGAGTAAACAATTAACAAGTCAATAACACAGTAGAAAAAAAAAGAAAAAAGGGGAGTCTATATACAATGTGTGCAAAAGGCATGAGGAGGTAGGCGAATAATTACAATATTGCAGATTGACACTGGATTGATAAATGATCATGTACAGGTAGAGATATTGGTGTGCAAAAGAGCAGAAAAGTAAATAAATAAAAACTGTGGGGATGAGGTAGGTGAAAATGGGTGGGCTATTTACCAATAGATTATGTACAGCTGCAGCGATCGGTTAGCTGCTCAGATAGCTGATGTTTGAAGTTGGTGAGGGAGATAAAGGTCTCCAACTTCAGCGATTTTGCAATTCGTTCCAGTCACAGGCAGCAGAGTACTGGAACGAAAGGCGGCCGAATGAGGTGTTGGCTTTAGGGATGATCAGTGAGATACACCTGCTGGAGCGCGTGCTCGGATGGGTGTTGCCATCGTGACCAGTGAACTGAGATAAGGCGGGGCTTTACCTAGCATGGCCTTGTAGACAACCTGGAGCCAGTGGGTCTTGCGACGAATATGTAAGCGAGGGCCAGCCGACTAGAGCATACAAGTCGCAGTGGTGGGTAGTATAAGGTGCTTTAGTGACAAAACGGATGGCACTGTGATAAACTGCATCCAGTTTGCTGAGAAGAGTGTTGGAAGCTATTTTGTAGATGACATCGCAAGTCGAGGATCGGTAGGATAGTCAGTTTTACTAGGGTAAGCTTGGCAGCGTGAGTGAAGGAGGCTTTGTTACGGAATAGAAAGCCGACTCTTGATTTGATTTTCGATTGGAGATGTTTGATATGGGTCTGGAAGGAGAGTTTGCAGTCTAGCCAGACACCTAGGTACTTATAGGTGTCCACATATTCAAGGTCGGAACCATCCAGTGTGGTGATGCTAGTCGGGCAAGCGGGTGCAGGCAGCGATCGGTTGAAAAGCATGCATTTGGTTTTACTAGCGTTTAAGAGCAGTTGGAGGCCACGGAATGAGTGCAGTCCTTCAAGACTGTTGTAAAATCATTCCAGGTGAAGCTGGTTGAGAGAATGCCAAGAGTCTGCAAAGCGGGCTATTTGAAGAATCGCAAATATAAAATATATTTAAATTTGTTTAACACTTTTTTGGTTACTACATGATTCCATATGTGTTATTGTCATGGCTGTCGTAAGAACAGGACCAAGGCACAGTGGATGTTGAGTTCCACATAATTAATTCAAAGAGAAATATAAACAAAACAAATCAATAAACGAACAAGTAAATGTGGTGCACGTGCACAAACACAAAACAATATCCCACAAATACAGGTGGGTAAAATAGCTACTTAAATATAATCCCCAATTAGAGATAACGATTACCAGCTGCCTCCAATTTGGAATCATACAAAACACCAACATAGAAAATATAAACTAGAACACAACATAGAAATAATAAACTAGAATACCCCTAGTCACGCCCTGGTCGAAATATATTATGTTTATTCTTCATTTATTCGGTCAGGCCAGGGTGTGACATGGGTTATTGTGGTGTGTTTTTGTCTTGGGGTTTTGTGGGATGTCTAGCGTTAGTCTATTGCTGCCTGAGGCGGTTCTCAATCAGAGTCAGGTGATTATCGTTGTCTCTGATTGGGAACCATATTTAGGCAGCCATATTCTTTGTGTGTTTCGTGGGTGATTGTCCTTAGTGTCCTTGTTCCTGTCTTTATGTTAGTTTACACTAGTATAGGCTGTTTCGGTTTTCGTTACGTTCTTTTGTTTTTGTAGTATTTGTATTGATTCGTGTTTACTTTTGTTCATTAAACATGGATCGCAATCTACACGCTGCATTTTGGTCCGACTCTCTTTCACCGCATGAAAACCGTTACAACCATAGAGAAACAATGGCTCTCTATGGTCAGAGTGTGAAAGTTATTTCATAGTTTTGATGTCTTCACTATTATTCTACAATGTAGAAGCCAGCCTTGCACACTCTTGGTATTCTCTCAACCAGCTTCATAAGGTAGTAACCTGGAATGCATTTCAATTAAAAGGTGTGCCTTCTAAAAAGTTAATTTGTGGAATTTATTTCCTTCTTAATGCAAATGAGCCAATCAGTTGTGTTGTGACAAATTATGGGGGTATACTGAAGATAGCCCTATTTGGTAAAAGATCAAGTCCATATTATGGCAAGAACAGCTCAAATAAGCAAGCGGTCAGTCAATATGGGTATATTTCAAGAACTTTGAAGGTTTCTTCAAGTGCAGTCGCAAAACTCTTCAAAGCGCTATTATGAAACTGGCTCTCATGAGGACCGCACAGGAATTGAAGACCCAGAGATACCTCTGCTGCAGAGGATAAGATCAAAAAAATGCTTCACGGAGTTCAAATAACAAACACATCTCAACATCAACTGTTCAGAGGAGACTGTGTGTATCAGGCCTTCATGGTCGAGTTGCTGCAAAGAAATCACTACTAAAGGACACCAATAATAAGAAGAGACATGCTTGGGCCAAGAAACACCATCAAAGAACATTAGACCGGTGGAAATCTGTCCTTTGGTCTGATGAGACCAAATTTGAGATTTTGGTTCCAACCGCCGTGTCTTTGTGAGACGCGGTGTGGGTGAACAGATGATCTCCGCATGTATTATTTCCCACCATAAAGCATGGAGGAGGAGGTGCTATGGTGTGGGGGTGCTTTGCTGTGATTTATTTAGAATTCAAGACACACTTTACCAGCATGGGTACCACAGCATTCTGCAGTGATACATCATCCCATCTGGTTTGGGCTTAGTGGGACTATCATTTGTTTTCAAAAGGACAATGACCCAACACACCTCCAGGCTGTGTAAGGGCTATTTTACCAAAAAGGAGAGTGATGGAGTGCTGCATCAGATGACCTGGCTTCCAAAATCCCCCGACCTCAAACAAATTGAGATGGTTTGGGATGAGTCGGATTGCAAAGGGAAGGAAAAAGGAAAAGCAGCCAACAAGTGCTCAGCATATGTGGGAACTCCTTTTTTTGTTTTTTTTCACCTTTATTTAACCAGGTAGGCTAGTTGAGAACAAGTTCTCATTTACAACTGCGACCTGGCCAAGATAAAGCATAGCAGTGTGAACAGACAACACAGAGTTACACATGGAGTAAACAATTAACAAGTCAATAACACAGTAGAAAAAAAAAGAAAAAAAAGGGGAGTCTATATACAATGTGTGCAAAAGGCATGAGGAGGTAGGCGAATAATTACAATATTGCAGATTAACACTGGATTGATAAATGATCATGTACAGGTAGAGATATTGGTGTGCAAAAGAGCAGAAAAGTAAATAAATAAAAACTGTGGGGATGAGGTAGGTGAAAATGGGTGGGCTATTTACCAATAGATTATGTACAGCTGCAGCGATCGGTTAGCTGCTCAGATAGCTGATGTTTGAAGTTGGTGAGGGAGATAAAGGTCTCCAACTTCAGCGATTTTTGCAATTCGTTCCAGTCACAGGCAGCAGAGTACTGGAACGAAAGGCGGCCGAATGAGGTGTTGGCTTTAGGGATGATCAGTGAGATACACCTGCTGGAGCGCGTGCTACGGATGGGTGTTGCCATCGTGACCAGTGAACTGAGATAAGGCGGGGCTTTACCTAGCATGGCCTTGTAGACAACCTGGAGCCAGTGGGTCTTGCGACGAATATGTAGCGAGGGCCAGCCGACTAGAGCATACAAGTCGCAGTGGTGGGTAGTATAAGGTGCTTTAGTGACAAAACGGATGGCACTGTGATAAACTGCATCCAGTTTGCTGAGAAGAGTGTTGGAAGCTATTTTGTAGATGACATCGCCGAAGTCGAGGATCGGTAGGATAGTCAGTTTTACTAGGTAAGCTTGGCAGCGTGAGTGAAGGAGGCTTTGTTACGGAATAGAAAGCCGACTCTTGATTTGATTTTCGATTGGAGATGTTTGATATGGGTCTGGAAGGAGAGTTTGCAGTCTAGCCAGACACCTAGGTACTTATAGGTGTCCACATATTCAAGGTCGGAACCATCCAGTGTGGTGATGCTAGTCGGGCAAGCGGGTGCAGGCAGCGATCGGTTGAAAAGCATGCATTTGGTTTTACTAGCGTTTAAGAGCAGTTGGAGGCCACGGAATGAGTGCAGTCCTTCAAGACTGTTGTAAAATCATTCCAGGTGAAGCTGGTTGAGAGAATGCCAAGAGTCTGCAAAGCGGGCTATTTGAAGAATCGCAAATATAAAATATATTTACATTTGTTTAACACTTTTTTGTTTACTACATGATTCCATATGTGTTATTGTCATGGCTGTCGTAAGAACAGGACCAAGGCACAGTGGATGTTGAGTTCCACATAATTAATTCAAAGAGAAATATAAACAAAACAAATCAATAAACGAACAAGTAAATGTGGTGCACGTGCACAAACACAAAACAATATCCCACAAATACAGGTGGGTAAAATAGCTACTTAAATATAATCCCCAATTAGAGATAACGATTACCAGCTGCCTCCAATTTGGAATCATACAAAACACCAACATAGAAAATATAAACTAGAACACAACATAGAAATAATAAACTAGAATACCCCTAGTCACGCCCTGGTCGAAATATATTATGTTTATTCTTCATTTATTCGGTCAGGCCAGGGTGTGACATGGGTTGTGGTGTGTTTTTGTCTTGGGGTTTTGTGGGATGTCTAGCGTTAGTCTATTGCTGCCTGAGGCGGTTCTCAATCAGAGTCAGGTGATTATCGTTGTCTCTGATTGGGAACCATATTTAGGCAGCCATATTCTTTGTGTGTTTCGTGGGTGATTGTCCTTAGTGTCCTTGTTCCTGTCTTTATGTTAGTTTACACTAGTATAGGCTGTTTCGGTTTTCGTTACGTTCTTTTTGTTTTTGTAGTATTTGTATTGATTCGTGTTTACTTTTGTTCATTAAACATGGATCGCAATCTACACGCTGCATTTGGTCCGACTCTCTTTCACCGCATGAAAACCGTTACAACCATAGAGAAACAATGGCTCTCTATGGTCAGAGTGTGAAAGTTATTTCATAGTTTTGATGTCTTCACTATTATTCTACAATGTAGAAGCCAGCCTTGCACACTCTTGGTATTCTCTCAACCAGCTTCATAAGGTAGTAACCTGGAATGCATTTCAATTAAAAGGTGTGCCTTCTAAAAAGTTAATTTGTGGAATTTATTTCCTTCTTAATGCAAATGAGCCAATCAGTTGTGTTGTGACAAATTATGGGGGTATACTGAAGATAGCCCTATTTGGTAAAGATCAAGTCCATATTATGGCAAGAACAGCTCAAATAAGCAAAGCGGTCAGTCAATATGGGTATATTTCAAGAACTTTGAAGGTTTCTTCAAGTGCAGTCGCAAAACTCTTCAAGCGCTATTATGAAACTGGCTCTCATGAGGACCGCACAGGAATTGAAGACCCAGAGATACCTCTGCTGCAGAGGATAAGATCAAAAAAATGCTTCACGGAGTTCAAATAACAAACACATCTCAACATCAACTGTTCAGAGGAGACTGTGTGTATCAGGCCTTCATGGTCGAAGTTGCTGCAAAGAAATCACTACTAAAGGACACCAATAATAAGAAGAGACATGCTTGGGCCAAGAAACACCATCAAAGAACATTAGACCGGTGGAAATCTGTCCTTTGGTCTGATGAGACCAAATTTGAGATTTTGGTTCCAACCGCCGTGTCTTTGTGAGACGGTGTGGGTGAACAGATGATCTCCGCATGTATTATTTCCCACCATAAAGCATGGAGGAGGAGGTGCTATGGTGTGGGGGTGCTTTGCTGTGATTTATTTAGAATTCAAGACACACTTTACCAGCATGGGTACCACAGCATTCTGCAGTGATACATCATCCCATCTGGTTTGGGCTTAGTGGGACTATCATTTGTTTTTCAAAAGGACAATGACCCAACACACCTCCAGGCTGTGTAAGGGCTATTTTACCAAAAAGGAGAGTGATGGAGTGCTGCATCAGATGACCTGGCTTCCAAAATCCCCGACCTCAAACAAATTGAGATGGTTTGGGATGAGTCGGATTGCAAAGGGAAGGAAAAAGGAAAAGCAGCCAACAAGTGCTCAGCATATGTGGGAACTCCTTTTTTTTGTTTTTTTTTCACCTTTATTTAACCAGGTAGGCTAGTTGAGAACAAGTTCTCATTTACAAATGCGACCTGGCCAAGATAAAGCATAGCAGTGTGAACAGACAACACAGAGTTACACATGGAGTAAACAATTAACAAGTCAATAACACAGTAGAAAAAAAAAGAAAAAAAGGGGAGTCTATATACAATGTGTGCAAAAGGCATGAGGAGGTAGGCGAATAATTACAATATTGCAGATTAACACTGGATTGATAAATGATCATGTACAGGTAGAGATATTGGTGTGCAAAAGAGCAGAAAAGTAAATAAATAAAAACTGTGGGGATGAGGTAGGTGAAAATGGGTGGGCTATTTACCAATAGATTATGTACAGCTGCAGCGATCGGTTAGCTGCTCAGATAGCTGATGTTTGAAGTTGGTGAGGGAGATCAAGGTCTCCAACTTCAGCGATTTTGCAATTCGTTCCAGTCACAGGCAGCAGAGTACTGGAAACGAAAGGCGGCCGAATGAGGTGTTGGCTTTAGGGATGATCAGTGAGATACACCTGCTGGAGCGCGTGCTACGGATGGGTGTTGCCATCGTGACCAGTGAACTGAGATAAGGCGGGGCTTTACCTAGCATGGCCTTGTAGACAACCTGGAGCCAGTGGGTCTTGCGACGAATATGTAGCGAGGGCCAGCCGACTAGAGCATACAAGTCGCAGTGGTGGGTAGTATAAGGTGCTTTAGTGACAAAACGGATGGCACTGTGATAAACTGCATCCAGTTTGCTGAGAAGAGTGTTGGAAGCTATTTTGTAGATGACATCGCCGAAGTCGAGGATCGTAGGATAGTCAGTTTTACTAGGGTAAGCTTGGCAGCGTGAGTGAAGGAGGCTTTGTTACGGAATAGAAAGCCGACTCTTGATTTGATTTTCGATTGGAGATGTTTGATATGGGTCTGGAAGGAGAGTTTGCAGTCTAGCCAGACACCTAGGTACTTATAGGTGTCCACATATTCAAGGTCGGAACCATCCAGTGTGGTGATGCTAGTCGGGCAAGCGGGTGCAGGCAGCGATCGGTTGAAAAGCATGCATTTGGTTTTACTAGCGTTTAAGAGCAGTTGGAGGCCACGGAATGAGTGCAGTCCTTCAAGACTGTTGTAAAATCATTCCAGGTGAAGCTGGTTGAGAGAATGCCAAGAGTCTGCAAAGCGGGCTATTTGAAGAATCGCAAATATAAAATATATTTAAATTTGTTTAACACTTTTTTGGTTACTACATGATTCCATATGTGTTATTGTCATGGCTGTCGTAAGAACAGGACCAAGGCACAGTGGATGTTGAGTTCCACATAATTAATTCAAAGAGAAATATAAACAAAACAAATCAATAAACGAACAAGTAAATGTGGTGCACGTGCACAAACACAAAACAATATCCCACAAATACAGGTGGGTAAAATAGCTACTTAAATATAATCCCCAATTAGAGATAACGATTACCAGCTGCCTCCAATTTGGAATCATACAAAACACCAACATAGAAAATATAAACTAGAACACAACATAGAAATAATAAACTAGAATACCCCTAGTCACGCCCTGGTCGAAATATATTATGTTTATTCTTCATTTATTCGGTCAGGCCAGGGTGTGACATGGGTTATTGTGGTGTGTTTTGTCTTGGGGTTTTGTGGGATGTCTAGCGTTAGTCTATTGCTGCCTGAGGCGGTTCTCAATCAGAGTCAGGTGATTATCGTTGTCTCTGATTGGGAACCATATTTAGGCAGCCATATTCTTTGTGTGTTTCGTGGGTGATTGTCCTTAGTGTCCTTGTTCCTGTCTTTATGTTAGTTTACACTAGTATAGGCTGTTTCGGTTTTCGTTACGTTCTTTTGTTTTGTAGTATTTGTATTGATTCGTGTTTACTTTTGTTCATTAAACATGGATCGCAATCTACACGCTGCATTTTGGTCCGACTCTCTTTCACCGCATGAAAACCGTTACAACCATAGAGAAACAATGGCTCTCTATGGTCAGAGTGTGAAAGTTATTTCATAGTTTTGATGTCTTCACTATTATTCTACAATGTAGAAAATTGTAAAAAATAAAGAAAAACCCTTGAATGAGTAGGTGTTCTAAAACTTTTATCCAGTAGAGTATATATTTTTACTGATTGTGATTTCTCTTTAATGCTCCTCCATTTTTAAATAATAATACAACTGTAGTAAATGGAGGTTAGAGACTAGAGACTACCCATGTTGTTGATTATGTAGGACAAAATAACGACTGCTGAGACACACACACATGTACACGCACGCATGCACGCACGCGCGCACACACACACGCACGCACGCACGCACACACACATGCACACACACACACACCTGTGGAGTCTATAGAGATCTTTGCCAAAATCAATGGCTAAAACATAGTTGAATGCATCAAGCAGGTTGAGGTATACTGTTGAAGGGGCACTCAGTTACACATGTGCTCACACACACTCCTGGGAGAGTCTCTTCTCTCTCCGCGTGGGGGCCTAATTAAGACCAGGAGATAATTAGGAGACTGGGAAGGGTGTGTGTGTGTGAGAGAGAGAGAGGGCAGTGTGATTCAAAGACACATTCAATTACAGAAATCAAGGGAACACGCACACACACAGCGTCGCACTCCTAAGGGAGAGCTGGGGAGAGAGAGAGATGGGGAGAGAGAGAGAGAGAGAGAGAGGGGGGGGAGAGAGAGAGAGAGAGAGAGAGAGAGGGAGAGGGGGAGAGAGAGAGGTGGGGAGAGAGAGATAGAGAGAGAGGGGGAGGAGAGAGAGAGAGAGAGAGGGAGAGAGAGAGGGATAGAGAGAGGGAGAGTGAGAGAGAGTGAGAGAGAGGGGAGAGAGAGAATTAGGGGACCATTCAGACAGGCTTCACACCATGGGGCTAAGGTGCCAGGGGGAACCCTGGGTAATGTGGTCTTGATGTGCCTTGGCTCAGTGCCCCTGGTGATTGAACTCTCTGATTGGAGGATAATGATCACAGAGGACTGGGCCACTACAGACAATGCTTGAGTTGCCCTGTGGGATTGTGGGGGATGTGTGCTTGGCTGTAGTTTCTACCTCAGTTTAGAGAGAGATTTATGTGGCTAATATAAGCACACACCCATGGTACACATACCCCGTCTCCTTTTTGGTTAGATTGTATTGTAGTTAGATAAGGTATTTGCCTTGTAGAAAAAACATCTGATTTCCTGATATTTTATATTGTTTCAAACTCCACTTAATATTTTTCAAAAGTGCTTTAATGCATGAAGAAATTGCAAAGGAAATGTGTTCATTCCAGGTCGTGTTCCCTTTAGGCATCATCTATGGAAGCAAGGCCATTGATGAATGAAGAGGAGTTTGTGTGAATAAGTCAAATTCTTCATGAATGGGGGTGTTTGTATCCAGTGAATAGTGTTTCTCTCTCTCGCTATTCTTCTAAGGAAGACTGTGCATCCATAAGGCATGAATAACACCCATTTGTAACCACCCACTCGGAACAGACATCAGTTCAAGATCTAGTTTTGATTTACATTTTGTTGAGTTGTCCACTAACTTGAAATCAACGTGAATTCAACCAAAAATTGGTTGTCATTGGATTCAGGTTAAAAAGAGACCGAGTGCCCATACGTTAATGACTTTTTGCAAATCCAATCAGTTTTCCACATTAATTCAATGTCATCACATTGATCTTTTGGGTTGAAATGATGTGGAAACAACGTTGACTCAAACAGTTTTTCCCATCTCAAATCCCATCAATGCAAAGTAGCCTATAAACACACAAAAGAGGGAGGTATTTCCAGTTGGGATTCTCACATGACGGAGAGAATAAACTGCACTGCCTGTGTTCATTCAACACAAACTGTGGAAGCTACTCTGAAAACATAGATTACCAAGCAACCAATTACTTCACACTGGAACAAGTTAAGCTACCGTAAAGCTAGCCTTAAGAGGAATATAGCTTACATAACTAAAGTTACTTGAATATGTAATTCACTTCATCCAATCTACTTTGTGAAAAAAGATCATATGTAAAGCTGAAATGTCATAGACTACAAATTGCAAGAACAGATCACTTTGGGATAATACGTTAACAGAATGTGTCATTTAAACTCAAACACTGTTTCCAGTGAGAATTAGTCAGGTCTGATGCAGGACATCAAAGGAATGATAGCTTAGGACTCACTATTAATTAGATTTCACCTCCTTTTCATACCTGAAACGATATTTCTTCACGATCTCTCTCGCTGTCTCTCTGTATCACACGCACACACACACACACACACACACACACACACACACACACACACACACACACACACACACACACACACACACACACACACAAGGAGAGCTTTTCTGGATGTGTCCTTGCTAATGAAGGATCCAGCTCTCTGTCTGTCGGTGATGAACATTTCCAAGGAACAGGATGGATTTTCTGACTGGTCAAAACAGGGTACAATGATCACCTGTTAGACCACCTGCTGTTCGGAGCGTCACGTGTGCCGGCTTAGTGGGACATTTATTCCTTCAAAGCTGTGCATTAGTGAACATCAATTATGCACAGGGGTGTCGCAATGACTTATTCACGTATTCTGATAATTACATTTTTTAATACAGCAGATGCCAAGCTCATTTAATGCACTTAATGAAAATGAATGACAGCCTTTCCAGTAGGAAGAAGTATGGTGGAGTGATGAGGGTTAGGACTGGATTTCAGGGGAAAGGTGAGAGCTGCTACCCTGAATGAATGAGACGCCTAGTTGGTTAATTAGGGTGAGTGTTAATTAGGATTAAAGTGTGGTTGTATTTCTGGGGATTATTGTTGTATACGTAGTACATGCACGCAAGCAAGCGGGTGCAAGTACTGTAGGCAGGCATGCAAACACAAACACACATACACACACGCATGTACATGCACACAAACATACACACACACACAGCTGTGTCATTGCCATTGTAGACTGTGTTGGCATTATTATGCGTTTTGGCAAAAAATGGCTGCCATGCATCATCCAATAGGAGCTGCACAGTCATGATTATCTATAAATGCCATACATTGTAAAACTCCTTGAGGCCAGGCATTCCATTATGATGTCATAAAAGCCTGTGCAATATAATACATAAAACAGGGCATGACCTCAATCTACCCGTGCTGTGTACTAAACGGTTCCTCTATTTTCCCAACTCATGTTGCACTAGTCACATGACCCGAGTGATGCACTCAGTGAAGTGGGAGTGGGGGGTTGTGGGTAGGGAGATGGACTCAACTACACGGGAGCATTGCAAGAGCAGTCAGGGCCCGAGGGGTAAAAACGCTAACCTGATTCGCGCCAGCGCCCTGTCCCGCAACATTAGCATGACTAGCATGTGACACGTGAGTCACCCACGGTGAATGGCGTCTAGCAAGGGAAACGTAAGTCGGCCGCAATTTGTGCTGATTTGCAAGAGGGACTGGGACTGTGGTTATTTGACCAGTCATTTGTGCTAATGCTCCAATCATCACCAAGCCCTGTGTGATGATGACACTAATGTTCCAATCATCACCAAGCCCTGAGGGATGAGGATGCTGACACTAATGCTACAATCATCACCAAGCCCTGAGGGATGAGGATGCTGACACTAATGCTACAATCATCACCAAGCCCTGAGGGATGATGACGCTGACACTAATGCTACAATCATCACCAAGCCCTGAGGGATGATGATGCTGACACTAATGCTACAATCATCACCAAGCCCTGAGGGATGATGACGCTGACACTAATGCAACAATCATCACCAAGCCCTGAGGGATGATGACACTAATGCTAAAATCATCACCAAGCCCTGAGGGTTGATGACACTAATGCTAAAATCATCACCAAGCCCTGAGGGATGATGACGCTGACACTAATGCTACAATCATCACCAAGCCCTGAGGGATGATGACACTAATGCTACAATCATCACCAAGCCCTGAGGGATGATGACGCTGACACTAATGCTACAATCATCACCAAGCCCTGAGGGATGATGACACTGACACTAATGCTACAATCATCACCAAGCCTTGAGGGATGATGACACTAATGCTACAATCATCACCAAGCCCTGAGGGATGATGACACTAATGCTACAATCATCACCAAGCCCTGAGGGATGATGGCGCTGACACTAATGCTACAATCATCACCAAGCCTTGAGGGATGATGACACTAATGCTGCAATCATCACCAAGCCCCTGAGGGATGATGACACTAATGCTACAATCATCACCAAGCCTTGAGGGATGATAGACGCTGACACTAATGCTACAATCATCACCAAGCCCTGAGGGATGATGATGCTGACACTAATGCTACAATCATCCAAGCCTTGAGGGATGATGACCTGACACTAATGCTACAATCATCACCAAGCCTGAGGGATGATGAGCGCTGACACTAATGCTACAATCATCACCAAGCCCTGAGGGATGATGACACTAATGCTGCAATCATCACCAAGCCCTGATGTATGATGACACTAATGCTGCAATCATCACCAAGCCCTGAGGGATGATGGCGCTGACACTAATGCTACAATCATCACCAAGCCCTGAGGGATGATGACACTAATGCTGCAATCATCACCAAGCCTTGAGGGGATGATGACGCTGACACTAATGCTACAATCATCACCAAGCCCTGAGGGATGATGGCGATGACACTAATGCTACAATCATCACCAAGCCCTGAGGGATGATAGCTGACACTAATGCTACAATCATCACACAAGCCCTGAGGGATGATGACGCTGACTCTAATGCTACAATCATCACCAAGCCCTGAGGGATGATGACACTAATGCTGCAATCATCACCAAGCCCTGAGGGATGATGGCGCTGACACTAATGCTACAATCATCACCAAGCCCTGAGGGATGATGGCGCTGACACTAATGCTACAATCATCACCAAGCCCTGAGGGATGATGACACTAATGCTACAATCATCACCAAGCCCTGAGGGATGATGACACTAATGCTAAAATCATCACCAAGCCCTGAGGGATGATGACGCTGACACTAATGCTACAATCATCACCAAGCCCTGAGGGATGATGACACTAATGCTACAATCATCACCAAGCCCTGAGGGATGATGGACGCTGACACTAATGCTACAATCATCACCAAGCCTTGAGGATGATGACACTGACACTAATGCTACAATCATCACCAAGCCTTGAGGGATGATGACACTAATGCTGCAATCATCACCAAGCCCTGAAGGATGATGACACTAATGCTACAATCATCACCAAGCCCTGAGGGATGATGACGCTGACACTAATGCTACAATCATCACCAAGCCCTGAGGGATGATGACACTAATGCTGCAATCATCACCAAGCCCTGAGGGATGATGACACTAATGCTACAATCATCACCAAGCCTTGAGGGATGATGACACTGACACTAATGCTACAATCATCACCAAGCCCTGAGGGATGATGACGCTGACACTAATGCTACAATCATCACCAAGCCTTGAGGGATGATGACGCTGACAATAATGCTACAATCATCACCAAGCCCTGAGGGATGATGACGCCGACACTAATGCTACAATCATCACCAAGCCCTGAGGGATGAAGACACTAATGCTGCAATCATCACCAAGCCCTGAGGGATGACGCTAATGCTGCAATCATCACCAAGCCCTGAGGGATGATGACACTAATGCTACAATCATCACCAAGCCTTGAGGGATGATGACGCTGACACTAATGCTACAATCATCACCAAGCCCTGAGGGATGATGACGCTGACACTAATGCTACAATCATCACCGAAGCTGAGGGATGATGACACTAATGCTGCAATCATCACCAAGCCCTGAGGGATGATGACACGCAATACTGCAATCATCACCAAGCCTTGAGGGATGATGGACGCTGACACTAATGCTACAATCATCACCAAGCCCTGAGGGATGATGGCGCTGACACTAATGCTACAATCATCACCAAGCCCTGAGGGATGATAGCGCGGCACTAATGCTACAATCATCACCAAGCCCTGAGGGATGATGACACTAACGCTGCAATCATCACCAAGCCCTGAGGGATGATGACACTAATGCTACAATCATCACCAAGCCTTGAGGGATGATGACGCTGACACTAATGCTACAATCATCACCAAGCCCTGAGGGATGATGACGCTGACACTAATGCTACAATCATCACCAAGCCCTGAGGGATGATGACGCTGACACTAATGCTACAATCATCACCAAGCCCTGAGGGATGATGACGCTGACACTAATGCTACAATCATCACCAAGCCCTGAGGGATGATGACGCTGACACTAATGCTACAATCATCACCAAGCCCTGAGGGATGATGCGCTGACACTAATGCTACAATCATCACCAAGCCCTGAGGGATGATGACGCTGACACTAATGCTACAATCATCACCAAGCCCTGAGGGATGATGACGCTGACACTAATGCTACAATCATCACCAAGCCCTGAGGGATGATGACGCTGACACTAATGCTACAATCATCACCAAGCCCTGAGGGATGATGACGCTGACACTAATGCTACAATCATCACCAAGCCCTGAGGGATGATGACGCTGACACTAATGCTACAATCATCACCAAGCCCTGAGGGATGATGACGCTGACACTAATGCTACAATCATCACCAAGCCCTGAGGATGATGACACTAATGCTAAAGTGACGTTTTGGGGAGAGGAGGGATTTTCCAGTTTTAGACCCAAAAACCCCAACCAATAAATACAAATAAAAAGAACTCTGACAAACAACTCGCACACCACACTTGCGTCCTCTTGAAGCTCCCCGTCCCCAAAGTTCTCTTGTGAAATATTTGCAGGGCTATTTGGAAGGCTTGCTGCGTTGTGGGAAAGGTGATTGCTGAGTTGTCATCAGAAAAGATACCCGAGGTCCACTCTAAATGTAGATTTTATGAGTGGCTGGATGTCAGATTATGGTGCTTGGAATCTCTCCAGTGGGACATGTG